>NC_069724.1:9795000-10095000 GCF_027358585.1 Pangasianodon hypophthalmus
AACAACAATGTGTGTTTTGTCAGTATAAAACTGTACATAAATTAAAAGATTGCTATGAACAAAGGTGTAATATTGTACACAAAATGTTCACCATAACTTAAAAATAAATAAATAAATAAATAAATAAATAAATAAATAAATAAATTCATAGATTCTCCCCCAAATTTTGTTGAACAAAGTGTCCGACCTGGGGACAATGATCAACTGAAACACAATGAGCACCATAGCAGAAATAGAGCTCCAAAACTGACTAAAATGCCCGGTTTCTGCAGCCTCTCTTTAACTTTTTAGCAGTCATGTGGTAATGTAACCGTATAACGTATAATTCCTGTTCGGTGATGCAAGCCAGAGTTATTGGAGCTGTTGGTCACTGCAGATCTCACAGGGTCTCCATGAAAGAACATGATCATATGACCAGTGTGCACTCTGTATATTTTAACTCTAAACACCAGAGGTGTTAAAATATAAACAGTGCAACTGCATTACGTGCATAATTAATAGGATTCTGATATCGCACTTTTCCACGATGCACATCTTCACGTTTTTGATGCATCTTGTCATGATGTATCATTACACCCCTGCTATTTAAATATTATTATACCATAACTGTGTTGAATTCTCTATTCTGATTGGTCAGAAGGTGTTGGTTAATTTTTTATAACAGCAGTTCTGACAGTAGTTTCGTCTGCAAGACAAATGGGTCCGTTCTAATTATCATACCTTATCATTTGTATAGTAATAACTCATTTAAAGGGACTTTTAATAAACTAAGGCTAATAATAAATTCTGCTATTTAACAAAGAAAAATGTATAGTCATTGATATGGTGAAGATTTCTGTAACTATGTGTTCATTTAACATTTATGGAAGGAGTCTCCAGTGTCAGCGCTTTGTATCAGTCAGCAATAAAGCTTTAACTTCAAGTTTTCCACCACAGGAAAGTCATCAGGACAGAGTTGTTCATGCTTCATGGCTCTTCATTAACTTTCAAGCTGTATTTTTTTATCTTATTGTAAAGAGAAATAAAGAGAGATGCTGGAGACTCTTTATTTCTGTTATAATGTAACAGACCTTCCATGGCATATAATGTACCTATAAATGAATAAAACATGCAATGGGGTGTTCATTAATAAACAAAATAATGTTAGTGTTGGCAAATTACTGTGGTATAAGGAGATTAAAACATTCCGGGACATTGTGGTAGTCACAGTAAAGACTTTGCGTCAGGCCGCATCGCTAAAGCCTGTCTTTTATTATTGTCCTATAACAGCAGGAACCCAAGTGTTTTAGTAGTCTTGGTGCATTGTGGGTAGTCTTTCTTCTGAGAGAAAAAAAAAAAAAGAAATCTCCCACCCACTTTAAATGTTCTCTTCTTTTGCAATTCCTCTAATGCAAATTTTCAAATTGTGTTAGAGGATGTCAGAGAGTCGCAGGCCACATGAGCGTTTGAATAACATACCTGTTTTCAAGCAGTGATGTACTATTAGGATCTGTATGTCATATTTAAAGATCGGACATAACTGTCGTAATATGTTTGTGGATTTTTAGTGATCAGTCTGTCTGTGTGTTCACTCTCCAGCCACCTCCTGAAGACGGTCGTGTTGGGTCAGATCCTGTCCATGCTGATCTGTGGGACGGCCGTGACCAGTCAGTATCTTGCAGAAGCTCGTGTGGAGACTCCGATGCTGCAGAGTTTCCTAAACTACACTCTGCTGCTCCTGACCTACACCACCACTCTGTCACTCAGGAAAGGTATGAGGTTGATCCAGTCTATAAGGATAGCCACTAAATACCATGCTATGTGCATATGAGATGCAGCCTGACGTAAAGCGGAGTTACTGTTACCACCGTGACGTCGATTATTTTCCAATAACAGCGCAATTCAGTTTGTTCTGAATTTAAATATATAAGGCATGACAATTTTGCATCGTAGCGATGTTTATTATGTATTATGAACTCAGACCACATGCTATATTACTGTATTGTATTTACACAGTGTGATCTGTCCTGCTGTATATTTTCACCAATTCACCCGAAATGGTGTACCTCATGAGGAATGTACCATGTGTTATAGCATGTATTTGTCACAACACATAACACACAACACACTTAAGTAACATTAAGCAAGGATGTAGTTAACATCAATCAACTATATTTATTGGAGATGCAGCAAAATATTGGTCACTTTCTGCTTTTGATCAAATAATCTCCAGCAATTTTGGCTGGAAAAAAAATTGAATAGACCTACATAATTTTAATTAGAAAAAGTGATTAAAATGTACGTTATAAGGTGCTTTGTTGTCTGGAAAATGCTGTAGTACACATTTTATGGGTCTCACTTTATGGTCATACGCCATTTTTAAAGCTGTTCAGTTTCCTGAATTAAATCCCTTCCCTTCTGCACAGGCCAGGAGAGCATTTTTCAGATTTTGAAATCGAAGTGGTGGAAGTATTTGCTGATGGCCCTCACAGATGTTGAGGCAAACTACACAGTTGTGAAGGCTTACCAGTTTACTACACTTACAAGCATTCAGGTATTGCGTCATGTTTCTCAGATCATTTCCTAACACTTTTCTTTGATTAATATAGCATGAACTGCTTAATGAACAGAATCAGTTTTTTCTTTGGTGATTATTAGGTGATTATGTACCTGATAAAGTTTCTCACTTTCCTAATGAGATATATCTATTGAGCTCCATCCTTCTATCTAAAGCCATTTGTTTGTCTTTTTTCATTTTATGCACATTACGGCGTTTAAACTTCTAATATGTTCTCCCCCATCTTTACAGGTTTACCTGTAAACAACCTTACAATTTAAAAACATTACAAATCTCATATATTTTAATCAAACAGTATTAGCTTTAACTTCTTTTTGTCTCAGTAACTGCAAAGTAAATGTACTTTTTCTTTATTAAAAGAAATATTAAAGAGATCTTATCAAAGCTAATTATCAGTATTATTATGTTTAAGTTTAATTGGATGTGAGTTCTCATCAGCTGCTTTGTGTGTTGTAGCTGCTGGACTGCTTTGTGATCCCGGTGCTGATGGTGCTCTCCTGGTTCTTCCTGAAGACCCGTTACAGGCCGCTGCACTTCATCGCCGTTGCCGTGTGTCTGCTTGGAGTCGGAGCGATGGTAGGAGCCGACCTGCTTGCTGGAAGAGACCAGGGCTCAAGTGGGTACTCCCCATCAGCTATTATACACCGCCATTTCCTTTCCTTTTTTTTTTTGATGTTGTTGTTGTTGTTGTTGCTCATAATAATCTAATAAGCTTTACAGATAGAAGATCAAAACAGAATTTATGATCTAAACATTACCAGTGTAAATTCCTAATGAATTAACTGTGACTGTATGAACTACTATGAACCATGAAAAATCTATTTATCAGCATAGTAAAAGTAGGCCAAGTTTTTAATCTGGATTTAAAAACAGTTATTGAGTTGAGTATTGAGTAAGAAACATTTGGAACACGATTCCAGTCCAACCAATTGAACTGCGAATAAATGGCAAGACTAACAGTAGCCCTGCTGCAGCTAAGTGAAATGCTCACGATGGGTTATACTGCTGTAGGAGATCAGCAAGGAACGCCAGAGTCTTAACTATTCAGAGCTATAAGCATCATGAAAAGGACTTTGTAGTCAATGGAGAACTTAATAGACAGTCAGTGTAGAAGGAATAAAATAGGTTATGAATTTTTTTATGGGTAAAGACGTGAGCTGCTGTATATCAAGCTGAAGCTTTTTTTAGAGCGGTAGCAGCACAGAAACATGTTTCAGTATGGGGTGGATAAATGATAAATTAAGTAGCAAGCAAGTTAGCTTGTTAAGTCCATTGATACAGACTAAGGGGAGCAAATGAGTGTATGATTTCTTGGAGAGAGGAAGATGTGCAGCTGTAGTTCTGTCTGGATGACGTTTATGAGGTAGCACATCAACAAAACATCATCAAGTTGTGAGTGAAAGTTTTGGCTATGAGATGTGGTGTTTTCACATCTTCTCACATCATTTGAGTCTGGCTAGCATCTTTATTTTCTCTCAGTATGTTTAAATGTCAGATGACTGTGTTTAGAAGGCAGGACGACATCGCACTGGGTCTTTACTTTGCTTAATTTCGAAAGTGTTACCACACACAGTACCTGCATGCTCGTGATTATGAAAAGATCATCTGTGACGCGAATGGGATTTGGAAGGAGTAGCTCGCTCTATACGTACAGCATTGATGTGTACCACACCAGTGTGAAACACGTTGAGTTTAAACATTAAATTAAAACTTTTTTTCACAAAAGCCAGTAGAAAGTAGTTTTAGGAAGTAGTACTTGCTCGTCAGAAAACTATGAATAGAACATTAATAGCCCAGATATGAAATCTGCTTGTCCTGGGTGTTAGACTGGGTGTTAGAATAATCTAGAGGATAGAAAAACATACACTAGTCTCTCAGCATCATGTAGGGATAGCATTCTTCTTGTTTTGGCTAAAACTAATTTAAGTACTTAAATGGAAATCACATGATAACCACACATCTAGGATTACACCAAGGCTATCAACTAGATTTTGCTTTCACAGAATTTAAGCAAACCTAAGCCAAAGCGAGGTAAGTGTTATCCTTAGGTGGAAATGAATCTGAACTTTGAGTGTTTAATGGAAGCTGTAACTGTGTTAATACTAAAATTGCCTGTCTTTATTTCCTGTCTCTCTGTGTCGGTCAGGCTCGGATGTGTTACTAGGTGACGGCTTGGTGCTGATCAGTGCTGCTCTGTATGCCGTGTCTAACGTGTGTCAGGAGTACACAGTGAAGAACCTGAGCAGGGTGGAGTTCTTGGGCATGATGGGACTTTTCGGGACACTGATCAGTGGTGTACAAATGTAAGTCACCTCACTGCAATGTAGCTTTGCGCTGGTGGGAGGATTTTTAAAATGAGTGTGATGTGCATCAAATGCGTCAGAGCTGTATAACCATCAAGATTACTGATGCCTACATTTTCTTTCTTTCTTTTTTTTTTTTTTTTTTTGGTAAATTAATGTTGTTCCTGTATTCCTGAAATTGAGCATTTTTTATAGTTTTATTTCAGCTACTTTTTTTTTTTTTTTTTTGCTAATGTTGAGCTTTGCTAATACCCTGAGCACAGATGCAGTCAGATGTACTGCTTGCTGCTTAATCTTTAACATGTTTCTAAGCAAATGTCTCCTCACATAATCATCATAGTTGTGTTTATAATAATTATGATCATTTATAAAAACCTAACACTGTATAATACTATTAACACTTACTGTTACTGTGATTATGTTTGAAGTATTGGTAATTCAGAATTTATTTAATCCTGTGTGTCCTTTTGTCCTTTAGGGCTGTACTTGAGGTCGAAGCAGTCAGTAAGATCAGCTGGGACTGGACAATATGTGAGCACATTCACACTGGTGCTATTAGTTTTAGTAATACTGGATATTATGTAAGGAATAAAACACCCGGGGTGGGTGCTGTTATACGAAAATAATCAGTGATGGGTGATGTGATGAAGCAGAGTTATTGATACCAACCCAAAGTTGATTATTTTCCTATAACAGCACGTACTGAAGTGATTTGTTCCTTTTATACTACAGCAGTTCGACTATTTCAACACTAACCACAACACTAACCATTTTAATTCCTTAAGGAATGACACATTGCACTTTTTACCAAGAAACATCAAAGTGCAAGTGTCTTGAACAGCTGAATGTTTCTCCACAGGCCTGCTCTTCCTCGCCTATGTGCTGTGCATGTACGGCTTGTACAGTTTCATGCCTGTGGTGGTGAAGATGACCAGTGCTACAGCGGTGAACCTCTCGCTGCTAACGGCTGATCTCTTCAGTCTGTTCTGCGGCATCTTACTCTTTCACTACAAGGTGAGTTTTGGTCTTCTGATATACTATGGGCAGTGGAATGACCCAAGTGGAATACCTTTTATTTTTTATTTTGTACAACAAAAATGGTTCGCCTAATGGAACACCTAATTCAATTTCAATAAAATCTATATACATAACAAAAACAAGTGTATGTGAAGTGTCCAGTGTTGCCATAAATTATATAATATATGCACTATGGACGATTTTCTGTACATTAATGAAGTATCAGATATAAAAATTGATTCATAAGGCAGTTCAGGTGTACCAGTAATTAATGTTTAGTGTAAATCTGCTATATTTATAGTAATTACCAGTACAGCAGCTATAGACTTGCAATAGTTACAGTGGGAATAGGAGCAAGTTAATGACCAGTTTACTCTTGTTTATAGTCATATTGAAAAACATATGCTTCCTCCAAGACACATGAAGCCAGCCAAACACAGGGCTGTGGAACACACTCGGAGGAAAGCACTATCTGCCCTCTTCAGCATACACGAGTTCACAGACATCCATGATTGGCTAATGTCACTGTGATTGACAGGAGACAGAGTAGTCATCCCTCCCACCCAGAGAGCTTTGGCATACCTTGGCTTTCCTTACTTTTCAGCAAGATGCTCTCCATTTCATAAATCTGTTATGTAGTGTGCTCCAAGCCTATGCAAGCACTCATTTTTTTTTTTTTTTTCCTCTACAGTTCTCGGTCCTGTACATCGTGTCATTTGTAATGATCACCATCGGCTTCATCCTGTTTAATGTCATTCCCACCTACACACCAGATCCACATGACGCCACCGAGAGTACTTATCAGAGCGTGGCCACGGCAGAGGTGGTGCAGGAAGATGGAGAGACTACGCTGGACTGGCAGCAAGATGGACAGCAGGAGGAGAAGTGTGGACACACAGAACCCTGTACTACAGTCTGTACCCTGAAATACATGGTGTAACCTGACACTCTACAGTGTAGAGTATACAGGGTTGGATATGCCTGATTTTCAAAGGCAGTGCCTTTTTAGTTTGACCAGAAATGATTATATTTTTGCTGACTTGTTGGATTGGATTCAGCTTTTGCACTATAATGAAGGGTTTTTACTGTATATGGCTGATCAGTACATTAGATGCTATTTTATTTAGTCCGAAGTTTAAATGTTACACTCTGCGCTAGTTAGTTGTGAATATTTCTTTGTCGGAAACATGGTTTTATATTACTGTAATGGTCAGTGGTTACACATATTTATATTAAGCCCCAGCTGATTGGCACATGGACTGAAAATCCTCTTACGTTGTGTGCCTGTATTAATAAGGCATTAATAATGATGCTAAAATATTTAAACTTATCTGAGGTTTAAAAAAAGCTGCTTTTTTGAATGTAATTGTAATAATTTTAAAATCCTGTTGTTTTAAATCTAGAAAATTATAACCTCATGATGTTGCATTCCATTGGTGCGTATATTATTGTCAAAGTGACTTATTTTTTGGGTCAGTATATAAAGTTTTAATGCTCAAAGCAGATGTACCAACTGTAAGAGAACACTTTTTTATTGATATGCTGAGTATTTAATAAATAACATTGTTTCTATATTGTTTCTTGATATCGTTATACTGTTATACTTTTACTGTTAAAAATGAAACTTTTATTATTATTATTTTTTAAGGTTTTTCAACACTGAATGTGAGAAAACATTGACCATGTGGAAACATGGTTAAAAGTAATAGGGTTGAGGATTTTTAGCATAGAATTAGCAGATACACAAACTGTAGTTATCAATAATTTGCAAAATTATTTACATTAATCAGAGAAGCAACCAAGAGTAATTCTCAACATGATGCTACCGCCAGCATGCTTCACTGTGGGGGTGATGTTCTCAGAGTGACCAGCAATGTTTGGTTTCTGCCAAAAGTAGCACTTTGTATCAAGGTCAAAAAGAAAAAAAAATCAATCAAAAACCTTTATCCACATGTTTGCTGAGTGTCCAAAATGTCTTTTGGCAACCTCCAAATTTTATTTCAGATGGTTCACCACAAAGCCCAGCTTTGTGGAGTGTCCCAGCTATGCCTATCCTGTGAACAGCTTCTCCTATCTGAAATATGGATCTCTCCAGCTCCCTCAGAGTTTCTGTACCCTTGGCTTGACCACTCCCACGCCCCATCCTCACCATGTTCTACAGAGGGACTATCGAGAGCATCCTGAGCAGCTGCATCACTGCCTGGTTTGGGAATTGCACCGTCTCGGATCGCAAGACCCTGCAGCGGATAGTGAGGACAGCTGAGAAGATCAACGGGGTCTCTCTTCCCTCCATCGGATGACCCCACACACCCCTCTCACACATTCTTCACCCTCCTGCCGTCTCGTAAACGGTACCGAAGCATCCGGGCCCTCACGACCAGACTGTGCAATAGTTTCTTCCCCCATGCCATCAGACTCCTCAATACTCAGAAACTGGACTGAAGGAACACACTCACACATACCTCCAATACTCAGAAACTGGACTGAAGGAACACACTCACACATACCTCCAATACTCAGAAACTGGACTGAAGGAACACACACACTCCATCCTCTCTGCAATCTTTTTGCAAGTTTTTGCACATGTTTATGCTGCTACAATACTACAATATTACACTGTACATAGGCTGCTACTCTTATGTTTACACTTATGTTTACACTGTTTCAGCTACTTGTTTTGTACTCTTGTACTATTTGCACTATTGTCGCTAGGTTCACTTTTAAACAGAACTGTGTACTGGTCGGCGCTGCACTGGGATTTACTGTGCCCACTGTCTGTCCCAGTAGTCATTGTACTGTCTTGTACTGTCTTGTGCTGTCTGCACATGTTTGCACTTGTGCTCTTTATGTATAAATTATGTAGTCCCTTGTAGTTCTGTGTTGTTCTGTGTCGTCTTATGTAGCACCTTGGTCCTGGAGAAACGTTGTCTTGTTTCACTATGTACTTGTATATGGCTGAAATGACAATAAACTCCACTTGAAACTTGAAACTAATGCCCTCTTTACTGGTCACCATGATTTTTGGTTCCTCTAGGCAAAGTCACGATTGTCCATTTTTTAAATCATGGGTTTAATGAGGGTAGCTTAGTGGTTAGCACGTCTACCTCGCACCTACAGCTTTGGGGGTGTGAATCCCACCTCCACCCTGTGTGTGTGGAGTTTGCATGTTCTTTCCATGCTCTGGGGGTTCCTCTGGGTTCTTCGGTTTCCTCCCCCAGTCAAAAGACAAGTGTTGTAGGCTGATTGGCATCTCTAAATTGTCCAGAGTGAAAGAGTGTGTGTGCGTGATTGAGCCTGTGATGGGTTGGCACCCCGTCCAGGGTGTCCCGCACCTAGTGCCCCGAGTCCCCTGGGACAGGCTCCAGGCTCCCTGCCACCCTGTGTAGGACAAGCGGTACAGAAAACGGATAGATTTAATGATTCTGTAGAGGATATTCAAAGTTTGGGAACATTTTTATAACCAAACCTTGACTGATACTTTTCCAGAACTTTCTATATCTATATACTATCAATATTATGGGCTAATTTGTGTAGCTTCATGACATACAACCCCAAAAATGCCCATTCCAGGTCCAGGCTGTAACTCTACCAAATGCGGAAAAGTTCAAGGGGGCGAATACTTACGCAAGATACTATATATGATAAGGTTCACAAGATAAAATAAGCAATAAACATATATTTCTATAAGCAACAGAGCGCTCATAATGGCGGAACAGCGCCTATAGGGGGATTAGGGGCGAGTCTGTTTGCGCATGCGCGCTGCAAATCGGCCAGGGCACGCGCGTCGCATCTCATCGCATAGTAACAGGAGCATTTTCGAGGTATTATTATTCTTATTCTTATTTTCGCTCGTGCCCGCGATTTACAGCGTATGTGCCTTATTTAGACTATTTGCGCTGTTTTGGTAGACGTTGTTATTCCTTGGTTATGCGCGAGAGTGTGCGTCGTTTAATAAAATGTAAGATAATCAGCTGGAGGAGCGTCTTCATTGGGCTGAGTGATGATCAGACCTACACAGATGACATCTAAACTAAGAGAAATGTGCATGCTGTAGGCAGCTTTCAACCTCAGAGGAACTGATAAACAGTGCTTGCTAAAGGGGCACGTCTCAATCCGACCAATCGGTTCCTGGAGAGGATGCATATTACAGCATAGTCGTGACATGTAGTCTATTAACAGAGAGACAGCAACGAGGAATGTACATGTCGGATAACGTTGCATTAGCATGTAATATTGCATCTATGCATTTTTGTGCATGTTTACAGATTAGTGCTTTAATTATTTTTTTTTCCCTCCCTCGGATCTGTTGCGCAGGTGATACAGTGGATGAATCTGGGACACTAAACAGTCGCCATGAAGCATTTTCTAAGGTAAGAGACTCCATCAGTATCATCAACATCAACATCCAACCTGCTGGGTTTATTGTCCAGAGCTCCAGGGCTTCCTTTTTTCTTCATAATTACCAAATGTAATTCAGGGTTGCAATCAGGGTTACCATCATTCTGACTTGGATGTCAGCTGTATTATAGGGTTTGATGATATGGCAAAATATCATATCATATCATATCATATATCCTCCTGAGACCCAACAATTCATTTTTGTCCTCCGTGGGGGACAGGAGTCTGATACCTCTAAGTCAAGCACAATTAATGCAATCTTTTTGGGTCCTACTGTGCTGTCAAGAGGACATCCTGGGCTTTCTAGTGATGCCACAGTTGTGGGGGTGTGGCTAACAGAGCACACAGACTTTCTTTTCAAAATGGCAGCCATTGCAGCTTCCACATTTTATGGCACCAAGGGAGGTAAATGATCAATTTTTTGCAGATATTATGTTTCTCTTGCTAATAATCAAATTGTTTCTTCCACATGAGAGTCTTGACTTCAATTTAGTAAGATTTCAGAAATGTACAGTAATTTTAACCCTTTCAAAACATAACTTTTATTCAATGTCCTTTGTAGTGGACACCAGGGCTTACTAACTCCTGTTTTGAACCAATTTCCATTCTTCAGGAAGCAGAGGGCTGAGTGATGCAGAAAGGATTTTACTTAGAATTGTGGAAGGGGATTCAGATTTAGAGCTGTCAGGAGATGAGGTAGAGGAGGGCCAGACAGTACAGCAGGAAGGTGAAAGCTCAGAGGAGGACATATCATCTTTTGAGGAGCCTGAGCAGGGACAAAGTGATGACACCCGCTGTCCATTATGGATAAGAAGCAATGTGTAAGCTAGGGCTCTGAAGTATATTGGTATTACAGTGTCTAGAAAAGGAAATGAGAGCCTTTTTAGTTGAAGTTACATGCACACAAATGTACAGTACACAATCAGTTAAAAGCTTGACTTGGCAAGCTATTGACCTTGTTGATTTATATAATTAATAATACATTTGCTAAAAGTGCATTAAACTATACCTCTCCTTTCCTTATCAATTAAGTTTCAACCCTGTTGTGGAGGAGAACACTGTGCAAGACAATGCTGGCCACAACCACCAAGACTGGAGGCCCTCTGATTACTTCAAACAGTACATAGATAACCAGGTTTTTGAGAAAATGTCAGAACACACAAACCAGCGGGAGGTGCTCATCTCTGGAGGCAGCCTTAAAACCACTCCAGAGGAGCTGAAAACCTTCTTTGGCATATCTATGTACATGGCATGCCTCGGATACCCTAGGATCCGGATGTACTGGGCAGCGAAGACGAGGGTCCCAGTCATAGCCAATTCAATGAGTTGAGACAGATTCTTCAAGATTAGGCAGTCCATCAAACTCACAAATGATCTTGATGTCTCTGCAGAGGAGAAAAAGAATGATCCCCTCTGGAAGGTAAGACCTCTCTTAAACAGAGTGCAACAAGGCTGCCTCAATCTGCCAAGACCAGGGAAGGCCTGTGTAGATGAGCAGATGATACCCTTCACAGGTCGGTGTCCTGTACGGCAGTTTGTGCCAGGGAAACCAAATCCCACAGGACTGTGCTTGCCATTCCCAATGGTCTGGTGCTGGATTTTGAAGTTTACAAGGGCCGGAATACGTTCACTGACCAGCAGCTGGGAATCGAAGGGAATGCAGTCGCTCGGATGGCACAGTCTCTTCCAAGAGGAACACACCTGTACTTTGACAGATATTTCACTTCTATCAAAGTACTGGATATGTTGAAAGCAAATGGTCTCCTGGGAACAGGGACCATTATGAAAAATAGAATCCCTGCACTGTGCAAGTCAAAGATGTCAGATGACACCAAACTAAAAAAACAAGGAAAAGGTGCATCTGAAATGGTTGTCAGAAAACCATTAGAGGTTGCAGTGACGAAGTGGCAGGACAATAAGGCAATTCTGATGGCCTCCAGTGTCCATGGGATAGAGCCCCAGGACAGCTGCCTGAGATGGTCAGCAAAAGAGAAGTGCCATGTAACTGTGCCTAGACCTGCTGTTGTGGCTGAGTACAACAAAAACATGGGTGGAGTTGATTTGCGCACTAGGAGATTTAATTCCTAAAATAATGTTTTAGTGTTCATATGTGCTTCCTTCATCTAACTGTTCAGTTCATGAATCGGTTCACGTTTTGACTCAGTTCATGAAAAGAAAAGAAATTTTAACAGAAATCTGCGTGAAAATGAATACGTTACATTCATTACATTCTGTGATCAAAAAAGACCTGATGTCCACTTCAAGGGACAGATGATAAAAAATAAATAAATAAAATTTTTGAATTTTTTTTTGCTGTAACATGTTTCTTTCAACCACAATACTTAAATTATCTAAAAAATTTCTAAATATTGAAAACTTTTTTCTTCTGGGTCTCAGGAGGATATATATATATTTTGCTTCATACATCCTTTCTTGAATTTGCATGTTAATCCTGGAAAAAAGTAACAAGCAACTCTCACAATAAATGAAAACTATCTGACCACCATATGTGACATAATTTATACAGAATAGTTCTTTTTTTTAATTCAGCCCTGAGTGTGGTTAGATGTAAGCATAAAATTATATAAACTTTCATCCCAATATAAATCATATCTTTTAATTATACAGGGTGACTAAAATGTTAACACGTGACATGACAACACTATAACACTGTAGTGGAAACATAACATAATAACATAATTAGTCTATAATAATATAATTAGAAGTCAAGTCAAATCAAGTGGCTTTATTGTCATTTCAACCATATACAGCTAGTTAGTACACAGTGAAATGAAACAACGTTCCTCCAGGACCGTGGTGCTACATAAAACAAAACACAGAATTACAGTAGACATTACATATATTTTCATAAAGTGCACAGTGCAAACATGTGCAGATGGCACAAGACAGTACAAAGCTATCAAAACAAGACAGTGGGCACAGTGAGTTACAGTGCAGTGCCGACTAGCACACGGATCTAATAAAAAAGTGAATCATATGACAGTAGTGCAAAGATTGACAAAATAAGTTGCTAACACAATAACATAATATAATAACACCAGGAGATTTGGTTGCTAATCATGGGCTGGGACATGTAACATAATTGCTTCAAAGTGTATCACTAAAAATGACAACAGTACTCTAAAGAAAAGAAAGCTGTAAAGAAAAATGTTGCCAGTAAATGTTATCATGTTTAATCCCTCATATACCGATCAGCCATAACATTAAAACCCTGCCTGTGCTGCCCCCTTGTGCTGCCAAAACAGCTCTGACCCATCGAGGCATGGACTCCACAAGACCTCTGAAGGTGTGCTGTGGTATCTGGCATCAAGACGTTGGCAGCAGATCCTTTAAGTCCTGTAAGTTGCGAGGTGGTAGCTCCATGGATCGGACTTGTTTGTCCAGCACATCCCACAGATGCTCGATCGGATTAAGATCTGGGGAATTTCTGGGGAAGATCTGGAGGCCAAGTCAAGACCTTGAACTATTTGTCATGTTCCTTAAACCATTCCCGAACAATTTTTGCAGTGTGGCAGGGCGCATTATCCTTCTGAAAGAGGCCACTGCCATTATGGAATACTGTTGCCATGAAGGGGTGTATTTGGTCTGCAACAGTGTTTAGGTAGGTGGTACGTGTAAAAAGTAACATCCACATGAATGCCAGGACCCAAGGTTTCCCAGCAGAACATTGCCCAGAGCATCACACTGCCTCCGCCGGCTTCCCTTCTTCCCATAGTGCATCCTGGAGCCATCTTTTCCCCAGGGAAGCGACGCACACGCACCCGGCTGTCCACATGATGTAAAAGAAAACGTGATTCATCAGACCAGGCCACCTTCTTCCATTGCTCCATGGTCCAGTTCTGATGCTCACGTGCCCATTGTAGGTGTTTTCGTCCAACACTGGCACTCTGACTGGTCTGTGTTCTGACACCTTTCTATCATAGCCAGCATGAACTTTTCAGCAATTTGTGCTACAGTAGCTCTTCTGTGGGATCGAACCAGACAGTCTAGCCTTCACTCCCCGCGTGCATCAATGAGCCTTGGGCAGCCATGACCCTGTCAACGTTTTACCAGTTGTCCTTCCTTGGACCACTTTTGGTAGGTACTAACCACTGCATCCTGTGAACACCCCACAAGGCCTGCGTTTTGGAGATGCTCTGACCCAGTTGTCTAGCCATCACAATTTGGCCCTTGTCAAAGTCACTCAGCTCTTATATTTGCCCATTTTTCCTGCTTCCAACACAGGAAAGCTGACTGTTCACTTTCTGCCTGCTATATCCCACCCCTTGATCAGTGCCATTGTAATGAGATAATCAGTGTTATTGACTTATACATTTGGTGGTCAGGAGTATAACAACCACAATCAGATCAGTGTAAATTAATACCTTATGCCTATAATCTCATGTACTATTATGATTATTATTTCATCATTTATTGTTAGCAACATTTATTCTTATGTTTATTATTAGATAAATTTAGATGTTTATGGAATAGGTTTTTTAACTGAAATAAAAGGATTGCTTTAATAAACATTTTATCAAATGCTTTTGTTAGGATTTTTGACTCTTTCAAATTTATTTGCAGTTATGTCCCATGAGCCATAGTTCTCAGCATCAACAGTAGGACTCAAACAGGTTTCATCATAGCATAGATTGGTAGATTAGCACAGCATGGTAGATTTTAGACTCTTTTAGATAGGTTGATGCACTTTTACACTGTATTTATTAACATTAATAGCACATTTAAAAAGTTTGGTTTTTACAAGACTGCAGTATATTACTGTAAAATGTACCACTGTAATTTTCCTAGCATGCTGTCATTGGCATGGCAACAGGGCTATAACATAAACGATAACAGAAACTAACTTTTTTGTGGACGTTCAACAACATTAAATGTTAAATGGATAAAAAGTACTTTGATAAATAAAATGTAATAAAAATGTAAACTGGTGTGGTATAAGAGGAATAAACCACTTGGGGATGTTCTGTTAAAGGAAAATAAGGACGTTAATTTTAAAGGAGCTTGAGAAACGCTTTAAATGTACACCACATGCACCTTCCCTAAATATAGAAAAGATGTATCCTTGAGAGTACCATCGCAATGACAAGTAACAGTATAATTTAGTAACTCTTTTTTTCTGAGATTGTAGTATAATTGTAAAAGGGATGAAAAGGATAGGCAAATAGTGAGATGGATTACAAACTGATTCCTTATGAAATGTGATCATTTGAGATTATTATACTTCCTTTCTCAGTGCAAACTTCCTTGATGTCCTGTGACCCATTTTCAGTGGTGCTTCTTCTCAGCCTTACTGCAAATTTTCATAATTAGTTTGGCTGGTCTATGGCCCACTTACCTCTGTGTCCCAGATGAGCCTCTGAAGTCATGCTTTACAACCAGAAGCCATATTTCCAAAATTGAGATGGAACAACCAAAATGTGGTGTTCTACATTGTGCTTCTTTTAAAATGTCTTGGGTAGCATTGACAGAATACTCCAATGACTCTAGGACTTCTCAGTTATCCTCATGTGAAAATTCTTTATTCTATGAGAAAATATCCAGGTGATATCCAGATTATGCTTTGTTCGACTAAAGGTTGTAATGACCTCGTAGGTCGTAGGTCATTAATGACCTACGACTAGGAAAACCCAACCAAAAAAAATAAAAATCCCCGTCAAGTCAGAATTCCTACTCTGGAAATTTGGATGGTCTCAACTCGAATTCAGCAAATGGTGTCTGTTTTCTATTGCTGCTGGCTTGACCTTGGTCTGAAATCAACGCCTGTGTGCTGCACTTGATGAGAGTTACACTCGCGTATGAAAACAATTCTGAAGCATGTCATGTGTGTGTGTGTGTGTGTGTGTGTGTGTGGGCAGTGGTGTAACCAGCAATTACTTTAGGTGGGATGAGGAAATATAAATAAAACCATGATTGTTTTCCTGATGTGTCCAATTAAACTGGTAAGTGTGATGCGCTCATGGATTTCAGGCGGATGTCAGACAGCAGTAGGAGTGGTGATGACACTAAGCTGTTATTTAATGCATAATCTATAGTCAAACAATCTTTCCATATTAATAACAATACCATGACAATAACAATGCATTTATGACAGTTCCATTGAAAATGATGTTCCACTGAAAATGATTAAAATAATGTTAATAATAGGGAGCAATTACACCTTATATTATAAATCCTGGTCTACTTTTCTTTTGCAGTAAACTCCAGCTCTCAGGCTACTTCACCAGCTCTCACCCCCGTATCTCTGTACTTATAGTGTAGTTATCTGCCTAGTAGCTTCCAAATAGAAAAAGGAAAAATGCATCATCCCAATTGGCTAATCTTGTTTCTCATTCACCAGTAAAATTGTGATTAAACAAAGGAGTGTATTCATAAAAAACTGTTATTATAATCAGTATAATGAATGTTATTACCTAATAGTGCATCTCAGTTAATACTTTGTTAGCTCCTCTTTTTCCTAGAAACATCCTATTCTAATTTCAGAGCCTATAGATTATTGGTGTTAGTTGATAGAATATGTTAAATATGAAAAAAATGATAGACACAACAATGGTTTGATTTGTTGTCATTACAAAGTAAATGCATTACAATATAAAATGGAATATTTTCTATCAATATCAATACTGATCTCTTGTATCAATAACAATATCAATATATTGTATCGTGGCTTTAGTGTATTGTCTCATGCCTGCTATCTTTCTTAGCATGACTCTTGGTATGACTCCGCCCCCTAGGGCCGGCCTCTTTGATGAAAACAAGGTTAAAACGAGGACTCTCTCTCTCTGTCTCTCTCTCTCTCTCTCTCTCTCTCTCACTCACACCATCGCAGGGTGCTGACCCAGTTCCTGGTGTTTCTGTACTGCAAATGTTTGTGGCGAGGTTTGAAGTTTATCTTCAGGAAGGTGACGGGACGATGTGAGCTGCAGCGGATCTGCTACAACAACAAGCCTGGTGCTCGCCGGACCCTCAAGATCGGTAACAAATCAAACTACAGCCACAGTCATGTGTCACATTAAGTTGTGGAACCATAAAACTACAGGTGAAGAGCATATTCTAAAATTTCCTATATTTTTTGTAGAATCCTCTCTCAAATGTTCTAAAAGTGAGGTGAGTACAGAAGGTTTTGGAACTTCAAACTGTCTCACATCGTAAAATATTAAAAATGTTTGTATGGTACCAATGTTGAAGAGTACATTTGTTACACAGATCTAGTTTGAATAATGAAAAAAATGTTACAAATAATGAAATAAAACATTTCTCAACACCAGATAAACTCTCATTTCAGACTGATCTGAGATCAGATTGTATGGGTGGGTGTGGCCTAATATTATCATGCTTGATTGGCATTGATTTATCCCGCTTGGCCATTCAAACAGAACTAAACATAACCACACAAGCAGCAAAAATACACCAACCCCCCATTATAGAGTTAACACAGTGGGCTGCGTTAGCTAGGTTAACCTTTGTCCGCTAGCTAGCTTACACTTATTAGCTTTCACATGCCAGGACTTCACTCAAGCTAAACTCTGCCCAGTTTTTTGCCTAAAAAGAAGAATTTCTGTATTTATAGGAAATATTGTGGGCTACAAATTTTTACTCAGCTTTCTTTTTTCAAACCCTTCAAACATATTACCAGATGTAAATGTTGACTACTGAGTGGAAGGTTGTGAGTTCATATCCCAGGACCACCAAGCTGCCACTGCTGGGCCCTTGAGCAAGACCCTTAACCCTCAGTTGTATAAATTAGATAACTGTAAGTCACTCTGGATAAGGGAGTCTGCCAAATGCCATAAATGTAAATTTTTTTTGCGCTCTGCCTCATCAGCTTCTGCAGAATGCTCTCAGTGTTCACCCAGATGCTGTTGAGAAGACCATAGATGACATCATGGCCCTGAAAAAGATCAACCCAGACACAAATCCACAGTAAGAGCACAGAACTCTAAAGCCTGGTACAGAGGTAGAGGGTTGGTGGTCGTAAATCAAGCAAAAAAATGTAAATAACAAACAGAGATACTGACAAAAAAAAAAGAAAAGCAAGATGGCTAGAGTAGACTCCAAATCAGGAAGACAATCCAAAGTTCAGAAATGCATTCTAGAAGAAGGCAAGACTTCGCAATGAGGTGTTATTGCTATTAATGTCTATTCTAATCACTGAAGTGTGATAGCAAAACATAAATAGCTCACAAGTCTATAGAGTTAGCTACTATCAGTCTATTACATTTATTAAAAATAAGTATCTAAAACAATTTAGCTGCTGGTACACAGAGAGGTTAGCATTTAGCATTACAGGAGCTTACATACATTGCTCATATAACCTGAATTGTTATGTAGTTAGCTCAACACTGTAATTTGGATGGACTTCTCCAGCATTCTTTTAAGGTCGGTGGGTTTTTTAGGATGTCAGTGAGGACCAGCTTGGCCACTGCACTGTTTCTACAGTATATATGCTATAAGATAGAAGGTTAAGGCTTTAGTACTGTTTGTACCCCGACATTACAGCTTCATCATGCTAATGTGGCTGTGTTTTCCTCCAGGCTGGCCATCTCTCTGCAAGCGAGCCTCTTCCAGATTGTGGGCTACAGGAACCTGGTGCTGGAGGTGGAGAAGCTGCGCAGGGAGCCATACGACTGCGAAAATCCAGATCATGAAGAGATGCTTATGAAGGTATCAATACACAATACATTTACAAAAATTCAGCACAAAAATTGCAAACTTAATAAGAAATGATAAATATTGTATCTGCCTCTGTTAAAAAGGTTTCACTAGGGCTGATTCAGTATTTTTTTTATTATATTCATGTATTCGAAAGGCGGAAAAAATCCACAATTGAATTTACAGCATAAGAAATTATGTTATGCTTCATTTCTGATTTTTTTTCGGTGGAACGACTTGTTGCTTGAGTTCTGAATGTAATTAATTTTTTACTTAAACAATGCTATAGCTATTGGTAAAATAGTGCATTGTGTACACTGCTAAAATGATCCCAGGCAAAGAAACCTTGAATATTTAATATAGAGATTTTGATGTAACAAATAATCAGTTACTAAGCCTATTTCAATACCTTCAACACTTTTTCCTCATTTTAAGCTTGAAATTGTATTACTCAGATATTTTTAAAGAAATAAATTAACCATCAATAGAACAATTGTAGTATTTAAATGAGTAAGACCACCTAGGGTTAATAATGTTATATTTGTTTTTATTGTCTCCGTGACAAATGTTAGACAATTGCTCAGTGCTATTCAGTATTCAATATTTCCACTTGCTAATATGCCATTTTTTTGCAGTGTAGGTTCTATGACCTGTGTAATGAGCATATATAGTGAATAGGAAGCCTATGATAAGCAGCTTTACTGTAAACTGGTGGATTAAGTAGAAATGATTCTTCCTGCATAAGGACGAGTTCAAGATGATGGAAGAAATGTAAAATCTAGCTCTATTACTTATGAGATACGAACATCTAGTGTAGCTGCTGTTAATGTTCAGTATTATTCAAATATGTCTGCATACTACATTTTATGTAATTAAGATTTGAACATACTCGGTACCTTTGGGCCTTTCTAAAGTTGCCTGTGTGTGTGTTTTCTCTCTTGTGTAGCTGTGGAAAACGCTCCGTCCTGATTCTGCTCTTACTGGACGCATCTCTAAGCAGTGGTGTGAAATTGGCTTCCAAGGCAGCGACCCCAAAACTGACTTTAGAGGCATGGGGTTATTGGGTTTGCACAACCTACTGTGAGTATATACTTTTTTCACAGGAGGAGATTTTTTTTTTTTGATGCAATATGTATGTTTGCATGTGTTTCTGTGGTAGCTGTGCTAGTCGAGCAGGTACAGGAAAGCTGGCACTAACATAGCAATGCACATGACATAGTGTGCTAATATAAGCTTGAATTATTGTAGCAGCAGTGATTGGACAATAAAAACTCTGTATAATTAAGATTAAACACTGCTGTACAGTATAATGACGTCTTGGTGTTGAGGTACTTACAGATATGTTTTTCAGGCAGAGCAGAGAGATTAAGGTCAGCACTGTAGCAACACTAAAGGGTCAAAAATTAAACAGAGCTCATACATCAATGTGAGCCCTGAGCTGTTAAACTCACTTGTATGTTATTCAGGTGATTTTATTTCAATATCTCGGGTGTGTAGGATGACGGATTAATTCATTGTGTTACACAAAAACATAAAACGTTCTAGCTTAACTGAAACTGCTTCTTGGAAAAAACAAAGGCAATGCTAAATTAGTTTGTGTATTTGTCAGTAAATGCCTTTCTCCAGTGCGCTTTTCATTGCTCTGCTTCTCTGTCACTTGTGCACAGTGTACACAGAAATATTGCTGTAATTAGCTGTGGCGGCACCACTGCAATTACGCTTCATCATTTATAATGCAGTTTAATCAGAGGTTGTGTGCCTTTGTCCTGTTTCATTTGTTCTAATAGGTACTTTGCAGAGCACGACAAGGCCGCTGCTCTCCAAGTGCTGCACGACTCTCTGCAGCCCAAACACAGGTCAGATCCTCCTCTCTGTTGCCTGCCTTAGCCTGCTGTCTGCACTGTATGCATGTCTTTTGTCTTTAATTTTGTACTTTTTTATTACTTTTATGACGTATAACGATACATAAGCAGAAGAGAATGACATACCTAAAATGTCCTGTTCAGTTAAGAAGCAGTTTATATTTTTAAAACCCCTGCTGCCTGCAGGATGGATTGCAGTTAATAGATTGAAAAGCCTTTCTTTTCCCCCAAACTGGGGGAAAACTAAATATGTGAGTAGGATGTTAAGGAAAAAGAACAGCTCTATTCCAGCAAGAGTGAAATTACTTTACGGGCCATAAAGAAAAGTCCCAAATGAAGAAATAAGACACCACAGCAGTGCTGCTGTTTATATTTTTTTCTAATGTATCTTTGAAATTATATGATTATTACAGGTATATTAACACATTTTAAATGTCACAAAAGGCAACCTTAACTTTTTGTCCAATCGAGCAAGAGGACAAAGAAACAGCTGTTCAGTTTGTAGCTGTCAATATTCAATATTCATGAGACAGCTGCATTAAAACAATTTAAAACTGTGTTTTGGCAGAAAAAAGAAGGGGCGTGGCATCTGTGACTGTAAGTCTCAGTGAACAAGGAGTGGCCTCTGTGCCTGTAAGTCTCGGTATAGGAGGTGTGGCCTCTACGCCTGTAAGTCTCGGTATAGGAGGTGTGGCCTCTACGCCTGTAAGTCTCAGTGAAGGAGGCGTGGCCTCTGTGCCTGTACGTCTCGGTATAGGAGGTGTGGCCTCTACGCCTGTAAGTCTCAGTGAAGGAGGCGTGGCCTCTGTACCTGTAAGTCTCAGTGAAGGAGGCGTGGCCTCTGCGCCTGTAAGTCTCTGTGAAAGAGGTGTGGCCTCTGTACCTGTAAGTCTCAGTGAAGGAGGCGTGGCCTCTGCGCCTGTAAGTCTCAGTGAAAGAGGCGTGGCCTCTGCGCCTGTAAGTCTCTGTGAAGGAGGCGTGGCCTCTGTGCCTGTACGTCTCAGTGAAGGAGGTGCGGCCTCTGCGCCTGTAAGTCTCAGTGAAGGAGGAGTGGCCTCTGCACCTGTAAGTCTCTGTGAAGGAGGCGTGGCCTCTGTGCCTGTACATCTCAGTGAAGGAGGCGTGGTCTCTGAGCCTGTAAGTCTCAGCGAAGGAGGCGTGCCCTCTTGCCTGTAAGTCTAAGTGAAGGAGGAGTGGCCTCTGCACCTGTAAATCTCAGTGAAGGAGGCGTGGCCTCTGCTCCTGTAAGTCACAGTGAAGGAGGCGTGACCTCTGTACCTGTAAGTCTCTGTGAAGGAGGCGTGGCCTCTGCGCCTGTAAGTCTCTGTGAAGGAGGCGTGGTCTCTGAGCCTGTAAGTCTCAGCGAAGGAGGCGTGGCCTCTGCACCTGTAAGTCTCAGTGAAGGAGGCGTGGCCCCTGCACCTGTAAGTCTCTGTGAAGGAGGAGTGGCCTCTGTGCCTGTACATCTCAGTGAAGGAGGCGTGGTCTCTGAGCCTGTAAGTCTCAGCGAAGGAGGCGTGCCCTCTTGCCTGTAAGTCTAAGTGAAGGAGGAGTGGCCTCTGCACCTGTAAATCTCAGTGAAGGAGGCGTGGCCTCTGCTCCTGTAAGTCACAGTGAAGGAGGCGTGACCTCTGTACCTGTAAGTCTCTGTGAAGGAGGCGTGGCCTCTGCGCCTGTAAGTCTCTGTGAAGGAGGCGTGGTCTCTGAGCCTGTAAGTCTCAGCGAAGGAGGCGTGGCCCCTGCACCTGTAAGTCTCAGTGAAGCAGGCGTGGCCTCTGCATCTGTAAGTCTCTGTGAAGGAGGCGTGGTCTCTGAGCCTGTAAGTCTCAGTGAAGGAGGCGTGGTCTCTGCGCCTGTAAGTCTCAGTGAAAGAGGTGTGGTCTCTGAGCCTGTAAGTCTCAGTGAAGGAGGCGTGTCCTCTGCGCCTGTAAGTCTCAGTGAAGGAGGCGTGTCCTCTGCTCCTGTAAGTCTCAGTATAGGAGGCGTGGCCTCTGTGCCTGTAAGTCTCAGTGAAGGAGGCGTGTCCTCTGCGCCTGTAAGTCTCAGTATAGGAGGCGTGTCCTCTGCGCCTGTAAGTCTCAGTATAGGAGGTGTGATTGTGAGTCCAGGCTTACATTAGTTCACTGTTGTTAGTAACTAATTAATAGTAGTTATTAAATAAATTACATTTAGATTTAGAGTTATTCAAATAAATTCAAAAATAGAAAATGAAAGAATTTATTGAAAGTCCAATATATTAAGCTCTTTAGTCAAGTATGAAATATGCACTATATGACTAAAAGTTTGTAGACACCTGACCATTACACACATATGTGGTTCTTCCCCAAACTGTTGCCACAAAGTTGGAAGCACACAATTGTATAGAATGTCTCTGTATGCTGTAGCATTACAATTTCCCTTCACTGGAACTAAGTGGCCCAATCCTGTTCCGGCATGACAATGCCCCTGTGCACAAGCCCTGTCCATGAAGAGGTCCATAAAGACATGGTTCGGCAAGGTTGGAGTGGAAGAAGACGAGTGGTCTGCACAGAGCCCTGACCTCAACCCCACTGAACACCTTTGGGATGAACCGGAATGCCAGGCCTTCTCATTTGACATCAGTAAAATTCCCACAGCCACATTCCAAAATCTAGTGGAATTTCCAGAAGAATGGAGGTTCAAAAAGCATATGGGTGTGATGGTCAGGTGTCCACAAACTTTTGGCCATATAATGTACAAAAAAGGACCTTTTGTATTTAGAAACATGCCCAAGTCCATCAGCAGTTTTATGTTGCAGACATTGTCCATGCATCACGCTTTGTTTTTGCAGAAACGTCTCAGTCTGCTGATGAATACGCACAGCTGTGGATGAGATTTGACAGGTTTAGCATGCTATGTCACCACGCATCACACATATCAACACCTTCCTTTTCTGTTTTTCTTGTTCATTTTTTTTGTTGTTCTCATCGCTTTGTCATGGGCAGGAACATTTCCAAAGAGGAAGCCAGGTACTCCATCTTTTCTCTCTCAGTAAGAACTCCATTTGATCATTTTTATATTAAACGAAATCTTACTGTAACTCTTTTCTTCTCTATCTCTTAATCTCACCTTCACCGTAAACACAAAGGCATTATGCTCCATTGTAGCAGTGGTTAGTAGCAGTGAATGCTTTCTCTTTTTGCCTGTTTCATTCTTGTGCTGTGTGTGTTGCTCTGTATTTGGATGAATTCTGTTGTGTGTTTGTGAAGGATATCTTGAAGGATATGGCCTTGTGAACATGCTTGAGTCCTGTTTATCATTTCTGTTTGCCCACAGTAAGATGAGCAAAGCTGAGTGGGAGAAGCAGAAATTCGACAAAGCTATCGGGTGAGTGCAACTTGTCAGTGCAACATTGTGGGCCAAAATGTAACATTTTGCACGAGTTGTGCTTTGCTGTAAATCCTGCAGTCTGTTAGCATTCTGTCTCCAGCCTCGAGGCTTTGTGTGAGGATTTAAAGTGCGGCACTGCAGCCTGTCATCAGCTTTCAGCATGCATTAGCACTCGTGTGCACCGTGGAGGCTGTGCAGCACACATCCAACAAAGACACGCACACACACACACACACACATGCACATGCACATACACATACATAGACACCATGTTGGCAGCTATTTTCAAGAAAAAAGCATGCTCAAAAAGTTGTTAAAATCGCCGTATGACATCACAGACAAATTTGCATATTCATTAAAATGTATAATCATTTGCATATCAAAACATGCTGCATGAAGTAGGAAGAATTTTTTTTTTTTTTTTTTTATCAGAATAGAAAATAATAGATTTATTTCTTATAGAACGAGGAAGTATTTCGTCATGGCACCACAAATGTACAATCTACCTATTTTAAAAACTGTATAATTTTGATCAAGAATGCATACGGAATGAAGCAGTGGTATGAGTAGTCCAGGAATAGACATGAAGGAAAAAAGAAGAGAGTTTAAAATGTAGAACAAAAAAAGTGTGATCAAACAATGGTGATCAGTGATTAGTCAATGGGGACAATGTTGACTGGGTAAGTGCAACTCAATCAGGCTTTGCACACTGGTGGTGAGACAACTGAACCTGCTCTCTTGTATAACTTGTGTAACCAGCAGCTGTAATGTGAGCTAGAGAGCCTTATCGAGTGCAGGACAGTTGCTAACAT
Organism: Pangasianodon hypophthalmus; assembly: GCF_027358585.1. Lineage (NCBI taxonomy): Eukaryota > Metazoa > Chordata > Actinopteri > Siluriformes > Pangasiidae > Pangasianodon > Pangasianodon hypophthalmus. Next base: position 9,819,968 of record NC_069724.1, read on the forward strand.
CTGCTGAAAAAGTTGCTAGATTTGTCACCTGGCTCTTTTTCAAAATAAAGTTGCTAAAGGGGTATAAACATTCACCAAATCTAAAGACCGTCATTCATCATGCAAAACTGCAGAGCAGTGAACAACTTGGGTCTTTTAGCTGAACATCGTAGGCTGACTTGCATATGCACTATATGACCAAAATATGTAGACACCTGACCATCACATCCATATGTGCTTTTTTGAACATCTCATCCCAGATTTAGTCCCCCTTTTCTGTTATAATAACCTCCAGTCTTCTGAGAAGGTTTTTCACTAGATTTTGGAGCGTAGCTGTGGGAGTTTGCTGATTCAGATAAAAGAGCATTATTGAGGTCAGGCACAGAGATTGGGAAAGGAGGCCTGGGGCACGTTCGTGTTCCAGTTCATCCCAAAGGTGTTGTGGGGTTGTGGTCAGGGCTCTGTGCAGGCCACTAGAGTTCTTCTGCATCAACATTTGCAACCCATGTCTTCATGGACCTCACATTGTCATTCTGGAACATGTTTGGGCCTCTTAGTTCCAGTGAGGGAAATTGTAATGCTACAGCATTTTGGTAGATGTAGACAATGTCATTACTCTTGCGGTGTAATTTAATCAAAATACGTCCTTAAAACATCCAAGAATTCATTCATCTTCAGTAAGCATTTATCCTGGTCAGAGATGTGCTGATGTTTGATATTGCCTTTATTGCTTAAATCAAATAAAATTTTTTTCTCTATCTGTCCAAACAACACCAATGTTCTCTTTGGCTGTGTTTATGTTTAGATATACACTGCATGGCCAAAATTATGTGGACACCTGACCATCACACCCATATGTCGGCCTTCCCCAAACTGCTGGAAGCACACAATTGTCTAAAAGGTATTTGTATGCTGTACCATTACAGCTTCCCTTCACTGGAACTAAGGGGCCCAAATCTGTTCCAGCATGACAGTGTTCCTGTGCACAAAGTGAGGTCCATGAAGATATGGTTTGCAAAGGTTGGAGTGGAAGAACTTGAGTGTCCTGCACAGATCCCTGACCTCAACCCCACTGAAAACACTCCAAAAGGCTCCAAGCCTTCTCACTTGACATCAGTGCCCAAACTCACTAATGCTCTTGTGGCTGAATGGGCAAATCTCCACAGCCATGCTCCAAATTGTAGTGGAAAGGCTTCCCAAAAGAGTTTAGGCTATTATAAGGCAAAGGGGGGACCAACTCAATGTTGGAATGGGTCTGGTGATCAGGTGTCCACATACTTTTGTCCATATAGTGTAGTATAGACATGTGACTTGCACCCCCCTATGTCATCATTTATTCATAAAACCCATTCTCACTGGTAGAATATTACAAATTTTGTCCAGTTTAGGATAAAATGGCAATGAGCCATTTGGCAAGAGAGAGAGAGTCAACTCTTACTGATGAGCTGAGCCAAATAATCACTTACTGAAAAAAGCTAGATTCCCCAGAATTGAGAGGACACCAGCGCCAAAGAACAAATCTCCAATACCACCTGCAAAGACTACATTATCTGCCAAATATGAAAGCATATCAAACTTATATATAGGATTAAAAGCTCATCCCAAGCTCATATAATTTTTCTCTGCTATTATTGCTGCATGTATTACACTGATGTTGACTCATTGATTTGGCTCTTTTACCAAATCACATATGTGAAGTTACATTTCATGTGACCTTGGGAAATGCCATTTTCCCCCCTTTTTTAAATAAAAAAAAATCCTGTGATGGTCTCAATGAAAATGTATCAATATTATATATTCATGATTCTGTAACAGACAGTGAAAACATACTCAATAAATCCAGTGAATCTTATGAACATCTGAGTTGATTGGCACAACATAAAGCATGCATGAGTCCTCACCCTGTTAGATCAGTGAGCCGTAGTGAGATAAGTAAACTAGCTCTATAGGTAGCAATTAGCAATTAGTAGCAAGTGAAAATGAGGTCCTAATACAAAAAAGCTGAGTTTGATGTATTGTAATGCAGATACTCCTTTGCCATTGTCGGCATCAACATCACGGACCTGGCCTACTCCCTGCTGGTGAGCGGAGCTCTGAAGACTCATCTGTACAATGTGGCACCTGAGATGCCCAGCCTGATGCACTTCCAGCAGACCTTCTGTACGTCTCAAAATTCACTCTACACTGGATTGAGAGGTTTTAGTCTTTGTGAAGCCTGCTCAAATCCATTTAGACTGACAGTTATGAGCATTTATGAGAGGAAACATACCCATGCATCAATAAGAACAAAGCCCAATTTGATCACAAAGTCAGTATTTGACATGTTCTATGAGGGTTAAACTGTAAGTTAATAATAAAATTGCTTCTCTTGAAGTAAATAAGACAAAAAAACAAAACAAAACAAAACAAAACATGCTTATCACATAACACAGATACCACAAAATGTAAACTCCTCCATCCTAAGGACCTTTCCATGTCCAAAAACTTAGTTTCACCATTACCGCTGTTACAAAGCACTGCCACTGGAGACTTCTTTCATAAAAAGGTTAAACAAAAGTCTTAAGAGAAAACGTCACCATATCTACGATTACACACTCCGTTAATTTTACACTGAGTGTTTACACTGAGGTCCCTGTATGAGTTGCTTTATATCAATGAGCTTGTTCTTATATCTTGTTTCTGCAGTAACAGCTTACATATGGACTTGTATGGCAGATATTCCATACAAGTTTCATTTGCTCTACAACTGATAATAAATAAATTAATAAACTGTTTTGTTAAATTTAACAAAATAGATAATTGTTGATATAATGAGGTTTTCTGTAATGACACATTTATATATCATTTATGGAAGGAGTCTCCAGTGTCAGCGCTCTGTAACAATTAGTAAGTTTTCCCGTACAGGAAAATCGTCACGACAGAGGACATTTAGCTTATTGCTGTTTTTTTCTCTCTCTTCAGGTTATCTGATGCAGGAGTTCCACCGGTTCTGGATCGAGGAGGACCCATGTGACATCATGGAGTTCAACCGAGTGCGCACCAAGTTCCAGAAGCGCGTCCTGAAGCAGCTGAAAAATCCCGACATGGCACTGTGTCCTCATTTCACCGCCTCCGACCTTCACCTGGTCAACCTGTAGCTCCTCACCTCATCCCTCACCTCTGTCCTCCTACCATTCTTCACTATGTCTAAGCTTTCTGTCCTCACTGCCGATTGGATGGAGTTGTTTTGGTTTGCACACATGAACACACACACACACACACACACACACAGACAAGTCAGTATTTATGGCCGCGCTGCTCTCTATATCAGACATGTAGTAAGCTCCCATCACCAGCATCACTGAAGACCACAGTGATTGTACACATGCACAACATTATCTCTACTGAATTTAACACACCCTCATCCACTTGCAATTCAGACCTGCGTAATGCTGCGAAGTCATAAATAAAAGTGTTTAAAATCTGATTGGATAATGTGAACATAGGCTGCCTATAATGCTGATGGAGCTTCAGCCAAAGGAGTGCAGTGAGGGGAAGTCAGTGAGGGCTTGTTAAAACAGTATTGGAACACAGCCTGTTGCAGAGACATTTATTTCCTTTGCACCGGACACAGCATTGACACTAGTTTTTTTAATATTTGGTTTTAAAGGAAAAATCCACCCTGAATGACTTGCATATTAATCTTTATGATTAATGGGATCTTTCATGGCATCCAAGATTTATTTTAGGAGGAAAATTATGAATTGGCTTTTTTAGTCTAAACTTCTTCCATTGACATGTTGGTCTATTTTCACTTTGGTTAATGGTTTCCTACATTACCCACAATGCCGTTCGACTGCATGCTCATAGTGGTGCAGTGGGATTTGGTGGGATTTAGCCCATGCTTCATCTCTACCTAAAGAGAGCGACGCAGTAGCGCTTTAGTCCTTTTGTCTAATTTACTTTGAACAGTATTATACAGTAGTTTTATTTACAGCAGTAGTCGATCCTATTAGGGAGTAGTTGTAAATGTTAACTTATAACTTATTCCTACATTAAAACAATTTCACTTAGTGCAACTCTATTATTTTTTGTAGTTCATAAACTTGAATGTAGTGGCCATTTTCATTCAAACTAGACTATAATAGAGCTTATGTTTCTCAGCGGCATCATGGTCATCATCTTGTAGCTTGCTAACTAGAAGAGACGAGTCTCTGCTGTATCTCATCGCAACTGTGTTGTGTAGCTGCATTGCATCCTGGAACTTTGAGTCCAGTGTTTGCACCAGTGTCTCAGCTACTTCTATGTTGGGTTTCTCATTAATAGGATCACTGGGAAATGGTGAGTGAGAAAAGAAGCTCTTGCTCTTTTGGTTTTAGGATCCAAGAGCAAAATCTGAACATTATCCCTAGTTCAGTTTATTTCTCCTGTTAAACATTACCATGACACTAACTGCCAACCTCTCAAGGGATTAAAGAAAATACAGCAACAACCAACAGATTAGCAGCAGAATCACTAAACACGTCACAGATGTGTTGCAGGGTGGACTTTTCCTTCCCAATCAGATATTCAGTGTTGTGTGAGTTACAGAGCTCCCTATTGACCAGTAGGTGGAGCTTTTACTCCAAGACCAGTGTGACACAGGACAAGGAATGTGATGTGATTTCAGAGAAGGAAAGAAAGCATGCTTATTTAGGACAAATGAATAGAAGCAGTAGGGCACATTCAGCCATTTACAGTGAAATTAGTGTGAGTTGCTCTTATATATCTCACCATTTGTGATTTTCACATTTTTACAACAAATATTAACCAGAGAAGATTTTGCTGCCAAGAGGTGTCGATTAAAAACTTGCCAAAATGGTTATAGTGAACATTTTGTGAACATCATTGTACACGATTCATGAAGCTTTGGTGTTGATGTAAAGTCATGGAATGTTCCAGTTTTTTTTTTTTTCTTTTTCTAGCCACCAAAGCAATAAGTGACATTTGGGAGAGTCTCTATCTATCTATCTATCTATCTATCTATCTATCTATCTATCTATCAATCTAATCATTTGCCCAGTCGTAGTATTTACTCTGCTACTGTTGTACACTAATAAGCATAAGCATCTAGTTACTATTTATATATTCTTTCTATGCTACTTTATCGTGATCATGCTTCTTTCTCTGTCTGGACCCTAAAGCTAGACAGTCACAGGGTTTGCATGGTGACTTAGATTTGCCTAAGAGTTTTTAGTTTCTTTCTTACTTTCTTTTTCTTTCTTTCTTTCTTTTGCACTGCTCTGTCACTCATAACTAATCTGAGTTGCTTACAATGTGAATGTCTACTTTTTTAGCAGTGTTCAGCCTTTTTAATTCAGGAGTAATGCATTATGTGGTGTTTTTAAGCTACAGTCAACTGTATAAGTACTGAACATCATTAAAGGTTTATAAACTGTAAGGAATTAGAAGCACTTGCTATACATATTGCTTAAGATGAATTAGATTTGATCCTGATAATGAAAGGTCATCTGTGTGCATGGCTGAATATTCATGTCTCTGTCTTTCTCTCTCATTGGTTTATTGGATCAGAGGAAGCTCATTAGTGGCCAAAAGCTTATGTCATGAGATTAACTTGTGCAGTGTGAAGGGTGCTTTTAAAAACCATTATCAAAGCTATATATATGTGTAATAAAAAATGATATGGAAGGATTGTGGCCCTTTTGTACCTTATCTTCATCATATAATCAACACACTGACTCAAGACTTTCAGATACTACTTAAGTAATAGAGATGGCATAATTATTTTATTTTAACCCCTACATCTTCATCTTATGTCAGCATCAGTTAGTAAATACAGTGAACTAAACATAAACATATACAGTTACAAACATAACTCATGGGTATTTAAGGGGTTAAAGTTCATTTAGAATATTATTTAAATCAAATTTGCCTGTTTCTATTTCCTGCACAAGTACTCTGTCTGGTGAATATGTGATGATTTAAAATAGTACCTTGATAAACAACCATGCCTTGGATGAGGTGTGATTTTACAGGGAAATAATCAACGACGTAGTGGTGTGACCAGAGTAACTTGCCAGCCTGCAGTTTATTATTTTCAGTATTATCAGTACATCCTGAAGTATTTTATTCCTCTTACACTATAGCAATTTGCCAACGATTAAAATTTGTAATTCGTTAAAGAACGACACATTACTTTTTTTAAAATCCATTTACATTAAGTTACATTAAATGGTGTGGAATGTCCACAAAACATTAAATAATAACATTGTTATTTCCTGTTATCACTTACGTTATGGCAGCTATAACCAGTTGTCTTCTTTCATCTTTTTTTCTCTCTCTTGAAATTAATAATTAAAAAAAGTACTTCTTGTCTGTCCTCTGTCCTGAATACTTTCCCATGGTTGAAGACTTACTGAATGTTACAAAGCATTAACACTAGAGACTACTTTCATAAATGCTAAATGTCTCCTTACAGAAAACTTCACCATATCAACAATTACGCACATTTTAAAATACTAGCTAACTAACCAGTTGGTTATTTTACAGCTGGAAAGATCAGGATTTGCTTTACTGGAGTTAACCATTCATCCAGTGTCAATGTTATAAAGCCTGTTCACATTAAAAGGAAGATTAAACAGGTTCTCATTTTATTTTTGGGGTATTTTTACATAATTGTACTGTTTTGTGTTTAGACCCCTTAAAATGTCCTCGGCCGCCCGATTTCCATGTTATCCTGAGCACACCTGCTTGAGATAACAAATAGACAGTTCAGCCTTGTTGGATTAGGGCTGGAACTGAATTCTAGGGAAGGCTGATCTTCGTGAAAGAGGGTTGGTGGTCATTGATCTAACCCAGAACTCTTCAGTGTTATCTGCAAAGCGTTATTGCACATGTTGGTTTTTATTCCAACCACACAGGCGCTCCAACTGATTCCAGTTATTTAATCAGTTAATCTTGGCATTCGAGAGGTTGTTAGCTGTGGCTTCTGTTTGGCTGGAATGAAAAGCTGCAGCCACACTGGCCTTTTGCAGATAAAAGCTTTTTTTTTTTTTTTTTTTTTTTTTTGCATGTCTTTTCAAAAAGATCTTTTTCGCGATGGGTGACCCCACTGATTTGCACAGGTTTTAGTGCAGTTTACCAGTTGCTCACACTAGGGGGCAGCATCGCAGCACACCTTGCTTCTGGAGACTTTTATTAAGAGCTACTTCAACATTATGAACACTTCATATCTATATATACGTTATATTTTACATCCCCATAATCGTCACTACAACAACAGTTTTGACTGAACATTCATATTTACATACAATAGAAATATCTTAGCTTTGTCCTATCCGTACAATGAATCGGTCATACATCCACAGGCAGCCTGCCTAGACACACAGGTGCTAATGGTACCTGACAGCTGATCTGACATCGGACACACTGTATCACATGCACGGTCCCGGTTTTCAATGCACGGTCCTTATTGTGGTGCAAACGGATGACAGTGCTTAGCATAATGTCCAAACACCTCACGACAGGGGTGTCAGGAAGCATTAAGTATGCTTAAAGTGTGACAACAAGGCAGAGGAACGTATGGCAGACAGATTAACCAAATGCCAATTACACCCCTGTGCCTCCTGCCGCTTCATCAGCGAGTCTCGACTGTACGATCTGCAAGAATGTTAATGAATATGACCTAGCTGGAATGAATGGATGAAAACAGCACGCTGTATGCGGTTGCAGGAGAAACTCTGTGCTGACAGAGTTACTGAGCATAATAAAAGATGAGTTGGGTTTCTTTGGCACCTTATCGTGAGTAACTTTAGGGAGCTAATTAATATTCCTGTAGCCTACTGTGACCGCTGGCCAAAATTCACACTAGTACTAGTGCTATCCGTTATGCCCACGTGGAGAATGAGACATCAGAAATTGCTCTCCATTCAACCCTGTTCGAGCTTTTCTCTCCAAGGCCACATCTCTCAAACTCTATCAGAGTATTTCTACTTTCAGGATTTCTTTTGTCCTTGTGGGTTCAAAGTTAAGACTGCCTTGTGATGTTATCAACTGTCATACCAAATCCAGCTCCATTTCTGCCTTAGGAGCTATTGGAACCATACTGAGTATGATAAATAGTAAAAGAACATGTGGTTTTCTGTGTAGATCGCTATATGGACTTGGCACCACATAAAGTGTGGATTTGGCGAGATAATCAACATTCCTAGAGCCTACTTTGACCGCTCGCAAATATTTATTCTTATATGAACATCTTCTCCGTCTGTTGCCCCATGTGGAGAATAAACCATCTGCAATCATTCTCCACTAAACCCTCTTTGGACCCTTTCTCTCCACGCTCTTCCATTCTTTACAATTCTTGAGTGTTCTCACTCTATGAGTGAAGGCCTGCCTTGTGATGTTATCAGCTGCTATACCCAATCCACCTCTATACCTGCCTTAGTATCTGTTGGGACCATATTGTACATACAGAGCATGATAAAAGGTGTTTATATTTTAAAACATAGAGATCCATGTGGCTTTGGTACCTCACTGAGCATAATTTGGGGAGCTAATCCATATTTCTAGAGCCTACTCTGACTGCTTCATACCTTCATAAGATTCATACGTGCATCAACATTATGTGCATTGCTCCATGTGGAGAATTGGCCACTGGTTATTATTCTCTGCTTAACCACAACTGGTGAGCTCATCAGACCATTTCTCTCCATGTTTGTCCAGTCAAGACCACATCTCTCCAACTCTTGATTTATGTCTCTCTTTTAACTGTTACTTTTGCTATGAGTTAAGGCTTGGCTTAAGTATCAGCTGCTATTCCCAATTAAGCTCCATTTCCCCCTTAGTACCCTCTGGGACCATATTGTAAATACAGAGCATAATAAAGAGATGTTTCGCATTTCTGTAGAACTTCATGTGGATTTGGCAGCTCATCAAGTCTGTTGTCATTGGCTGTTGGGAAGCCAATCAGTATTCCTCAAACCCACTCTGGCTGCTTACAAAGAACCATTCTTATGTGAACATCCACTATGCTCATTGCCCCATGTGGAGAATAAGCCATCAGTAATTATTCTCCTCTCCATTCAACCAGAACTGGAGAGCTCTTTGGACCCTTTTTAAGACCACATCTCCCCAATTCTTGGCTGGTGTCTCTCTTTCGCCATGAGTTAAGACCTGATTTGTGATGTTATCAGCTGCTATACCCAATCCAGCTCCATTTCCACCTTAGTATCTGTTGAGACCATACTCTACAGAGCATAATAAAAGAGATGATTCATATTTCTGTAGACCTCTATCTTGTCAAGTGTGTGCACCTTGTGGCTTTGGGGAGCTAATCAGTATTCCAAGCTGCTTTATTGTTACATAAATGTATTAATCTCTAAATATATGAAAATACTGATTTTGATGACGGCACAGGAGAAAAGCTGCACGCTCTTAGAACGTCCTCCACTTCATTTCCCCTGAAGGTCATTAGTGCTCTTTTTATGTTCTGACATATGTACTAACATCTGTTGGAGGAGGAGGGCATCTTATTCCTTCCCCTCTCCAAACACAGCGGCTCTGCAATATTTATTCACATTTCCACAGCGCAGAGCTTTTGTCTTTCAGCTAGGTGTCATCTTAACGTCTTTCAGTCGGGGGTATCAGCATTTTCTGACCTTGACTCTCTGCAGCATGGTCACTTCGGCCACCTGCTCAGATTGCATGTATTTAAAAAAAAAACAAAAAAAAACAGAGACACCATTAATGGTGTGATGCAAAATTGACTCATACATTTGTACTCGATGAGCACATTCTCCTCTGAAATGGATTTATGCATCCGCCTTTGTATCTTCCTCCAATCAATTTTGGTACATCATAATTAATCATGATGACAAACCTGGGAATTGCACTAGCCGCTTCCCTCTACTTGAAGTTCTGTTTAACCACGCTCTGCTGCTTTCACTCCCTGCAGGAGAGCGTTGTATGGGCAGCAATAATGAGAAACACCAGAAATTCACATATTCATTAATGGGAGATTAGTATGCCACGCATGAAGCGTTGTCTTCTTTGCTGCTGTAGGTGGAGCGAGATAAGGTCTGTGGTGCGAAGCGGAGAGCCGCAGTGCACAATCATCAGAAAACAGAGAGCCAACCGGAGGGATATTGAAAGTCCTGAAGCGTAGGCTAGAGAATGTACAGCTGCTCCCTGTATGCTCTGGTATTACACACAGCAAGGTCATATATCTTATTTGGAATGGTTTAGGATGATGTAGAGCCTTAATAAATCATACATATATAATAGGGGTGCAACACAATGCCACTATCTGTATCTGTTAAGTGCTACAAATATCCATCTGTATTTGTATTTAAAGCCAATCAATTAAGTTTTTTTTTTTTTAAATTAAATATAAACCCTACTACTTCACCTCCAGAAACATTGTCATCATGGTTTGTGAATTCCAGCTCTGACAGTTCCTCAACCTCAGCTACATCACTCCAGTTCATGATACCCCAAGCGCCACTTGTGCAGTTATTATTTGTATCCTGCCCACAATATTCTAATGAATTTAGCTGGTTGTATTTCTCAAAATATAAACAAACTAATAACTTTAAACCACCACTTCATATCACACCATTTGCTTGTTTATGCATGAAAGTAAATATCTCTCACTTATGTGACTTTTTTGGTTGCTTCCTGCAGGATCCCCTCCTGATAAGACCTCTGGTCTCAACCAGATGCCCTGGCAAGTTTTTAAAAAAAAAAAAAAAAAAAAGAATAGTCTGCTTTGTTATTCATATGTATATTTGTAGAACCCATTAACTGTTCATTACAAATAATGTATTTGTTTTGGGCTTCATCCTTAACATATAAACACTCATCCTAAAATGAATGGATTGGCTCTAGGTTGAAGAAGAAAGCCATTCAATAGGACTGCAAAATAAAAAAAATCCTCGAGATAGCTCTAATCCTGTACTGACAGCTCCCTTCGGGAATGTCATAGAAAGACAACTTGACGAGTCACAGATGTGTTATACGAAAGAAATGAAAAAAAAAAAAACAAGTGAGGGAATGATAATGTCTTGCAGTTAGTACAGCTCCTTATGATTTAGATCACAGAGGTTAACCTTCGCTATGACTCATCCTCCTCTGTCTACATCAGTTCCATGAGGATTACCAGCTAAAGGCTTCTTCCCTTCTTGTTTTTATTCCACATTGCCAAGGAAATGGTGCAGAAATATCAAGACCAGGCAACAGTGATGAGACATCTTTCCCACGTTCTCTCAGCCTGATCATTATACTGTCCAAAATCCGCCTCTCATCAGCCGCGCTGTTATTCAGCCATACTGCGGATCAACTCTTTAAAATGAACACCTTCGGTGTAAATATTGATGATTGTTAAGGAGTGATCGCTATTATTTTGAGCATTGTGCTAAATAGGAGGTGTGGACTCGCTGTCAGGAAGCTGAGCACAGCCAAGTCCCTGCCTTCCTCCATGCTGAGTGGACTGACATGATTCTCACTCCTGAGGACCACATCTGAGGACATCATTACAACGCTTAATAACCCCTTTATGACTAATCAATTATTCCGTTATTATCTGAGCATGATTTGCTGAAATTCTACAAGTGAATTACACACTTCTAATATTACACAGTGTTAAAAACTGGTTTAGTGACAACTACAGAATCAGCATCAGCAGATAAAAATAAAGCAGAATATCTTAGCATATATTGCCTTATATTAATAAATTATATTATATTTTAAAATGTGCTCAATATATAACACTGATGGCTTAATGACCCAACTGTACTCTCTTCGATCTCGCTAATATTCCTAAAATAGTCCATCCATTTTTAATTTTCCAGGTGTTTACCATTTTGACAACTACTTCATTCAATTTCCAGGTTTTCCGAGATGCGTTATGAAAGCTCTATTTGGACTGGATTGGTTTTTACACAGAGAGGAGGGATAACGCAATTACTACGGCTTATCTCTCAGATTTTAGCTCTGTCTAAATCCATCATGTCAGTGATTTGTACAGACTGCACATGCATGCATCTGGAAAGATGACACTGTATTTTACCGTCTATAAAATGAGCTGTAGAATTAATCCCAGGTAATATATATATATATATATATATATATATATATCCTGTCCGAACTGATGTATTGGTAAAGAGTCCATTACATCCTGTGGAAAAAAAGAGTTTTTTTTCTTTTTTCTTCAGTATAATGTGACTCCTCTTTTATACAGTCTCCACTTTTCTAGCATCTTCTGCCACCACCAAACAAAAACCAAGTAATGGCTGAAGTTAAAAAAGCAGAACAATAAAACAGACAATGTTTTAGAGAACATGTCAGAGAAGCAAAACTTCTGGGGACTTTGGATAAATTACTGACTTCCTAGCACAGGTACAGCCTACAGACATTTTATAGTCATGTGACCTACTAATGACCACAAGCCCTACAATAAGTGCTTGTAATAATGGTCAAAACAGTCAGTTTGTATTAAAATGAGATGTATGTGGTACACATGTAACTTTTACCAACTCATTTATACATAGATTAATTTTATCCCATATGAATTGATAATAACTACTAGAGACATACCCTGGCACCTTTAGCAGACATATGTTTAGAAATCATATTGTTTCTAGTAAATCTTATTTGATTAGTGTCATTGTTAGCCGTATTAATCTGACTGCATGTAATATGCTGATGAACTCATAATGCTGCATATTGATCACACCATTTTTGATTTCCTTAAACTCAGAGGAAGTACTGACAGATAATCTGTTCAGCCTGTTCAGAACAGTATTGTATTCATTGCTGTTCAATATGCGACTACAATATCTATCAAAGTTGCTAATAAACAATTTGCATGTCCTCATTGATTACTGTATGGCCAGTATGGAGGTCATGGATGTGACGTGATGTATGGGTTTTAGTTGTAAACACTAGCTTGGAGAAATGAATGAGAGTTGCTTTTGTGTACCATCTTCTGAAATGGTTTAAACATTATGTATGGAATAAAACACCACTAGGTGTGCTGCTATAGGAAAATAATCACTGTTAGGATTCAGCCTGATCCGAGTTACTGTTACCATTCAGCAGTTGATTGTTTTCCTCTAACAGCACATCCTATAGAGGATTTTTCTCCTCTTATACCATAGCAAGTTGCCAATGATTTCTTTTTATTATTATTTTTTAAAGAATGACATATTGTATTTCTTATATCCATGAAACAAGTTAGTTCCTGTTATCACTTGGGTTATAGCAGCTGTAAACAGTAATTCCCTGACTTTCTCTTAAAATTAATGAGGCAAAAATAATGTCACGTTATTGAGAAATGGCAACGTCCTCCTTCCTGTGGTAGAAAACCTACTGACTTTTACAAAGCACTGACACTGGAGACTCCTTCCATAAATGTTAAATAAACGTCCCCTCACGGAATATCAATAATTACATGTCTTTCTTTGTTAAATAACACCACATTTTAATCTATTTATTATTAAAGTTCGATTATGTGAGCATCTGGCATAAGTCCCAGGGAAAGAGCTGTTACTACAGAAAAGATAATTAATATTAATTAATATAAAGTATTAATTAATATTAATATTAATATAATTAATATAAACCTAGGTATTAATATAAACCTATGATTTGCAGCTGCACTACTGACAGAGCTGCTGTTATAGAAAATACATCAACACCTTCTGATTAATCAGATTCCAGAAATCAGTAGCGTTATCGTATAATATGATATCAATCTGTTTTAAATGCATCCTGGGTCATACTGATACTCAAAATGAGTGAAATGACCAGGTGTAAATGGAGCCTATGGCATCATATACACTCACTGTCCACTTTATTAGGAACACCTGTGCATTCATGCTGTTATCTAATCAGCCAATCAAGTGGCAGCAGCACAATGCAAAATATCATGCAGATACATTTCAAGAGGCTCAGTTAATGTTCACATCAAACACCAGAATGGGGAAAAGTGTGATCTCTGTGACTTTAACTGTTGCATGGTTATAGGTATCAGATGGGCTGGTTTGAGTATTTCAGAAACTGTTACTCTCCTGGGATTTTCACACACAACAGTCACTAGAGTTGTTGGTGCGAAAAACAAAAAACACACTGTGAGCAGATGGTCTGCAGGCTGAAACACCTTGTTGATGATAGAGAACAGAGGAGAATGAACAGTCTGGTTTGAACTGATAGGAAGTCTTTAGTAACTCAAAAATGCACTCTTTACAACCGTGGTGCGCAGAAAAGCATCTCAGTACGGACAACACATCAAACCTTGAGATGGATGGCTACAACAGCAGATTTTGGTACCAAAATCCGTGCCATGATCAAAATTCCAGAGATAACACTTTTTCTTCATTCTGATGTTTGATATGAACATTAACTGAAGCTCTTGACCTGTATCTGCATGATTTTTTTGCATTGCGCTGCTGCCACATGATTGGCTGATTAGATAACTGCAAAAAAAAAAGTGGGCGGTTAATGTACATTACAGATTGACTTATTCTGAAAATTTCTAAAAAAGACTCAGAGACAATTTTTTGGCATTAGTATTTTACTAAAAAAATGATCAAAATAAATATTTACAATTGATGACAGAGAACACCAGAGTAGTTTGAACTTTACAGAGCTACAGAGCAAAGATCAATGTAACACAATCCTCACTGCGTAGCAGGGCAGCTGTATCTTATTTGTGTGTGTGTAAGTACGTGTGTGTGTAGGTAGCTTGTAGGTGCTTGTAACAGTAGGCAGCGTTTTCTTTTTTTTCAGCTGGAACGTCTAACCTACTACATTTGAAAGCAAAATTGCATTTTGCCTAATTGGGTGCATTTTATTCAAAACCACAATTCTACAGTTCAGACAAAATTGAAAACCTTCCGCTCATGAACACACTCCAACAGAAACGTACTTTTGTTGAATATTTTTGCAACAATTAAACGTTTGATCTGTCTGTGAATATATCAAGGATAGGCTATGAATTGCAAATTGTAAAAACAGTTAGAATCATAGAATCATAAAAAACTTTAATTTGATGTGACACTTTAATTTAAAATTTTTAATTTTTTTGAGGGAATAGATTTTCAAGGTTTAGGAGTTCACTGTGTCTGTCAGAGTGCGAGAGAGAGAGAAAGAGAGAGAGAGAGAGAGGCTGAGAGAGAGAGAGAGAGAGGGGCTGAGAGAGAGAGAGGCTGAGAGACATAGAGAAAGAACTAGTGAGAGACGAGGTGTAGTTGCTTATGATTAGGAGACCTGAAATTGCACTTTCTAAGGTAAAATGCCAGCTTTGAGCAGGAATTTGTTGAGCGTTCAGTGTCCCATTTTGGTGCCCTGAAGCATAGAGGATGTCCTTTGTGTCCAGATGTCCAGTGAAATCCAGCATGGACATATTCACTTGATGGTCTCGAGACAACTCCACTGCTACAGGTTCTGGAGGAGAACGTGCTCAAGGCCTGATTGAGGTCACACAGTGTTTTGTAGAAAAGGCCAAAGCTGGGCTCTGACCATGGCTCTCGACTATGCAGTGTCTTCAGCATCTTTTCTACCTAGTTCACTTTCTGAAAAGGCTCCACCCACTCATAGTCTCGTCTGATTCATAAGCACACGGCTGCTCAGAGGCAAATACGGAAATTTCAACCTGACGTGAACCTTTTTTTTTTTTTTTAAATATACGAATCAACCAAAATAAAGTCTGTTTCTGAGGAAAATAAAACAGTCTATAAAGGTCCATGTTCTACAACAGCACAGTGAGTAAGCGGGGCATGGCGTCGAGGATGGGCGTCCAGGTTTATTTAGATATACCGTAAAACTGCCTTTCCCCGAGTATCGGCTTGAGGACGTAGTCAGTGTTGATAACATGCCCGTTGAATTCAGTTTATAGAGATTTATATACTGTATGTCTATATAAATAAATCATTTTTTTATTCCTTTACAATTTTCTATCATTTATTGCATTTTTCTAACTAGGAGAAAATAAAAAAAAGAGAATTATACTTTTGTCCACGACAGAATTGACTATTTACACATGTTTAAAAAGCAAGCGAGTGTGTACAGTCTTTAGTTCTATTTACAAAGCAGTGTAAATAATTTCTTTAGTTATGATTTTAGAATATACAAGAACTCTTCACAGTTTTTTAGTACGTATTTATCATTAATACTGTTTGAATTATTCTTATTATTCATGTTACAGCTGAAACCCTCCTGTATGACCCATTTTAGTTATCAATACTGAATTGATATTTATATCTCTTCTTTAGATTTTCCCAAAAAGTTCTGGGTGTGTTTCTGAATGACAGTTTTCTGGTCCTCTGGTCATCTTTGCTCCACTTGAACGCAAGTTCTTAATACAGGTTTCAAGCGCACACCTCTCAGGAGCTGGGCTGAAAACATCTCATCACGGCCACACGTGGGAATTTTGAGTCCTTTTCCGTATTTTCAGTATATGGAGCAACTGAAGTGGGCCATTTATCCCTCGGATTGTGATCGTAGCTGTTTTGCGTTGGTTGGATTTGTAGATCGGTGGGATTTAAGGCACTTGAATGTTTTTGGTCTTCACGGCAGGTCGGATGAGACCAGAGCCAGCCCGGAGCTCTGACGCAGGGAGGGGCCGGCATGCACGGCCTTGGGGCAGTCAGGGGTCAGGACACGGCCGTTCTCGCCCACGCTGCCTGTGATGGACAGCCGAGCCTTGTTCCGCATGGCTTCGGTGAAGGTCAGCTGTATTAGGAAACAAAAGAAAATGCAGAAAGAAAGAAACAAACACAGAAAGAGAGAGAAAATGAGTCCATAGATTTATCGAGAGGAAAAAAAGGAGCATTTAAAGGTTATGTTGTGAGCACACATTATTAGCAAGCATGGACAAAACAGCAGATTTAAACACAATTGAGCGATGAAGCATCTCAAATACATCTGGCCGAGCCCTGCAGAGCTTATGTAAGAAATAACGCTCAATAAAGCGTCTGAACATCGTTGAAAATAATGTAGGCGGAGGGAAAAATTTTTTTATGTCAATTTGTTAATTTTTCTGCACAGCTCCTATAAATACCTCCTTTCTGTCATCCATGTTATTTATTATTTTTTTCTTGATGTAGCGAGACGTTTAATCTAGGCCTATCCTGATGTGTTATTGATAATCGTCATGGTTACATTCCAGCATGGTTACGTAGTAACAGCATCACAGATTATTAATTAAGTCTTCTAATTATTGCTCAAAGACGTGCTTGTGCTTCACTGCGAGTTTTGCTTGAGCAGGCTAAGATGTCGTATGAGGTTGCCTGGTAACAGTGAATCATGAAACTGACATGGTCATGGCAGATGTCATATGCAGTCAGGAGTTGTCATGACAGATATCCAGTGAGATTAGACTGTCATGTTACTAGGACATGATATAATAATGTATGATGCCATGTTAGTTTGTTACACATGCTATTTTTTTATTTTTTTTTTTAAGAGTACTATAGTTAGACTATGTATTGTCTCAGTCTTAGAAGCTCCAGCTGTGGGCCAATAACTTTTGCACACTTTTCTGGCCACAAGCTTCTGGATCTTGAAGGTTGAAATCTCCATGTGTATGTACTTATTTGGTTTCCAATGAAAAGATGAATAAGTTAAATGTTGTGACACAATGCTTTTCAAAAAATATAACGACTGGATTGAAAACAGTTCATGACATACTGTCTACATTTTATTTTGGCAATCAAAGTCAAATGGCCTCTTTCTGTAAACGTAGGCATGTCTTGGCCATGTTTAGTGGCAAAACTACAAGACCAGGTTACATTCCTAAAGGTCTGGCTTGCATGACTAGCATTTGTATGACAACACATTATGTCAAGTTAATAATCTTTAATACTGCAGCACTACTATGCAACCAAATATCATAACAGCTGTCACTATTACTATATTAATAACTATATATTAATAAGATTGTTAACATGACACTGGGTATGTCAGTGGACATAAACATGTGATGATCATGATCATGATCATGTCAGTCTTATGGCACGTTTGTGTTCTAGTGATGGTTTTCTGTTTTTTTTTCCCGTTTATTCTGCAGTAAGACTGTAACGATAATTTATTATCGTTATATTACTCGAAAAATTACTACTTGAAAAAAAAATGCAGATTTACAGGTCTAAGATTCAATTTTGTAATTTTAGTCACATCTATTAATACATGCGATTCTTCAACTTGTCAGTTAAATGATCCCTGAAAATGGTCCTAAATAAATGCATCATTTGGCACACTATATATATATTTTATGTGTTTTAATTAAAAATATGTGGTCTAAAAAAGATATTGCATGAAAGTACTTAACAACTGTGTTAGAGAGGTTGTAATATCAAGCTAAAGATCAACAAATTCAATATGTACCATGGGAAAATAAACAAAAGCAAATCTGAAGCACTAAAGTTAAAGGATTAAATTATGATAGTGCCTCCGAGACTAATGCTAACATGCATTCTTGCTGTAGTAGAAAAAATAGTAATTAATATTCAATTGCATTCAATACTAAATTATTTCATTATAATTTGTATGCTAATTCATTTTTAAAAAAAATTAAACTAAAAAAGACGTAATCTGACAGCCCTATGATCTATGCAGGGCAAGTGCCTCCATTTTGGGTACAATAACACATGTGCAAATGCAGACGTCTCCACTTGGATTACACGGAACGGAAATGAGGACGTCACAGACACAAGCAGGCTTTACCACACGCTCAACATGGCAAGCGGTACTGCGGCATTACAGATGAGCTCCACTTACAACGACGGGACACCTACGTACGCCTGAGAGCCTACATCTCTACGCCATCAGTCCCGTAGACGTTGTAACCCTCCCTATATGTGGCTAAGCTCTGGGTGCTGTGGGTGGGGCTAGGCTGAGGCGTGGGGCGGGGGCTAGGGACAAGGGCGGGGCTTGGGACAGGGGCGGGAGAGGGAGGGGTTTGGCATTCAGGCGCGTCCACCTTCATTCTCTTGGCCTCATTTCGCGACTTGTAGCAGAACTCGATGAGGGCCACCAGCATGGCCAGGCCCAGACCCCCGACCAGGATGTAGAAGACCCCAGCCACGTTACTGAGGCTCAGGGCCTGCGAGCTCTTGTCCTGGAGGCGGGAGGATGGAGGGGACACAGTTAGAAAGATGAAATATATGTAAAAGAAAAGATAAATCACAACACAGACATTCACTCACAAATCATAATTCTACTCACTCACAGCTATGATTACTACAAGACTACATTCTATATCTCTCTCGATCTATCACACACATTTTCTAACAAACACACACTCACAGACATACACACACACACATCTATAATGCATACATAAATAAATTCTTACTGCTATGATGTGTCTCCAGACTATACTATTTGCATCCTTTTAGCATTGATGCTTTTATCTCTTTATTCTAATCAGGCATCAATCCTTTGACTGCAGTTTAACCTGGAGCAATTAGAGCATAATTACCCTACATTCACACTACCAAGCTACAAAGTGGCAGGTTCATTTTCTACGCAAATGTGCAACATGGAGCCACGATTTCAACCACAACGTTGCGGTGCGACGAGCAACATTTGAACTTTCTCAATTCTACACAAATTAGGTATGACGTTTTAAATCTAAACAACTGGCTCAAATAATTCCTCGCTCGCCCATTCCTCGTTCCCTACTCACAACTTTAGCTCCTACCTGCAATTAGTTCCAATTTACTGTTTGACGTACAAAAATGGAAGGAAACCTTTTAACTGTGATTTCATCTGTCATAACCTGTCATTTACAACCTCTCATTAAATGTGTATAGAGACAATTTGAGTAAAAATAAAGCTGGGAAGGGAGCAGCAGAGATTGTCGGTGCCTCTGGTGAGTGTATGTAGGTAGTACAGTCAGCTTGCTTTTCTAATCTGCTAATGAAGCTAGTACAAAAACTAGCAAAAAACATGTACACCACCACAATGGATTTGAAATAAAACAATCACGATGTGATCGAAGTGTAGACTTTCAGCTTTATTTTAAGAGGTTCCACAAAAATAAGGCATTTACCATTTAGGAATTACAGCCATTTTCAGCAAAGTACTTCCATTTTCAGGGGCTCAAAGGTATTTGGACAATTGACTGACAAGAAGTTAATTGACCAGGTGCGGTCCATTCCCTCATTACTTCAAGACAAATGAAGCAGATAAAAGGTCTGGAGTTGATATCAGGTACTGAGTTGGCAGTTGGCAGCTACCAATATGAACTCCAAGGAGATCTCAATGCAAGTGAAGGAGGCCATCATTAGGCTGAAAAAAACAACATAAATCTATAAGAGAGATAGAAAAAACCTTAGGTGTGGCCAAATCAACAGTTAATCTTAAAAGGAAAGAAAGCACTGGTGAGCTCACAACATCGAAAAGCCTGGAAGACCACGGAAGATAACTAAAGTGGATGAGCGCAGAATCCTTTCCTTGGTGAAGAAAAAACCCTTCACAACTTCAACAGAAGTCAAGAATGCTCTGGAGAAGGGAGGAGTATCATTGTCAAAATCTACAATCAAGAGACGCCTTCATGAATGTAAATACAGAGGGTTTACAACAAGGTGCAAACCGCTTGTAACATTCAAGAACAGGAAAGCCAGATTAGACTATCTAAAAAAGCCTCCCATGTTCTGGAATAAGATTCTTTGGACTGATGAAACCAAGATTAACTTGTACCAGAATGATGGGAAGAGAAAAGTATGGTGAAAGAAAGGAACAGCTCATGATTCAAAGTATACCACATCATGTGTCAAATATGGTGGAGGAAGTGTTATGGCATGGGCATGTATGGCTGCCAATTTAACGGGCTCACTGGTGTTTACTGATGATGTGACTGCTGACAGAAGTAGCAAGATGAATTCTGAGGCATACAGGGCTATACTCTCTACTCACATTCAGCCAAATGCTACAAAACTGATAGGACTCCGCTTCACACTGCCGGTGGATAATGACCCTAAACACACTGCGAAAGCAACTCAAGACTTTTTGAAGGCAAGGAAATGGAATATTCTTCAATGGCCAAGTCAGTCGCCTATAGAGTCAGTCAACCCAATAGAGCATGCTTTTCACTTACTGAAGACAAGACTGAAGGCAGAAAGACCCACAAACAAGCAGCAACTGAAGGTGGCTGCAGTGAAGGCCTGGCAAAGCATCTCCGGGGAGGAAACTCAGAATTTGAGTTTTGAGAACATGGGCTCCAGACTTCAGGCAGTCACTGACTGCAAAGGATTTTCATTCAAGTATTAAAAATATGGTTATATTTACAATTATGTCGCTTTGTCCAAATACCTTTGAGCCCCTGAAAATGGAAGTACTTTGTTGAAAATGTAATTCCTAAATGGTAAATGCCATATTTTTGTGGAACCTCTTAAAATAAAGCTGAAAGTCTACACTTCGATCGCATCTTGATTGTTTTATTTCAAATCCATTGTGGTGGTGTATAAAGGCAAAATCACAAAAACTCTGCCATTGTCCAAATACTTCCAGACCTGACTGTATATATGTATACACAGTATCTACTATTGCTTCTCATTGTAACTTGGAAACTGGAAAAAAAAAAAAGCGAACGCAAGACCCTCAAAAGAGGCACGCTACAAGTGACACGAGCGACTTGTTGCTTGCTAGTGTGAACACAGGGTTACTCAGCTCTGGTGTGCATTACTAAGCCCTGTTCTTCCACACTGTGAGCTGTCTGACACTGCATATTTGGACAAATCAGTAGCCCGGGTTCCTGGAACAAGCAGACTTCATGACTGCTTTATTTGCTTTTCATTTGTAGTTGTTTTGGGCAAGTAGGTTCAACCAGTTGGGTCTTCATAACACATTCATAAGCACTACATTAATTTGCATGTTTTTTTAATGCTGAAGGATTTACTATGCACACTATGTATCAAAATTTGTGAGGTAACATTGTATGGCTTATTTTTCTGTATTGTATAATAAAGAATACAGGTAGTATTTTTCACTGCCGGCACAATCTTAGAGAGAGTTTGTAAGTTAGTATGTAGTAATGTGCAAGTTGTAATAATGTCATTTCCCAGTGAAGTGAAAAAACATGGCTGCCTTCACAAAATTGTGCCTTTTGTTTGCTCTATCAGAGAACGTGAAGCTCATAAAAAGCTACTTTAACCTCAGGTTTACAGTTACAGGCCTAAAGGCAATTGGTACTGTTTTATTACAGTGAACATTAAACATTTATGCAATATTTTGGTAATTTCTGCACAACAACAGCGGACAATAGTGAGTAGCTTAGCAACAAGCTAGCCAGCAGACAACAGCGAGTAGGGTTAGCAGCATGCTAGCTGGCTAACTTTAGTGATAACTCTAACGTTGACGATTACCTTCACAAAACAGTGATTAGTATGATCAATGTTATAGATTTAACCAAATGCTGTGTCTGTATAATAATTGATCTAAAGCCAATACTGCTATTATCGAATTTTAAAATAAAGACAGCGGTCATAACACTGTTCATGTTGACAAGTTGAAATTTCATGTTGAGAGGGTGTTTTCAGTGGTTTTTACCAGGAATTACAAGTTGCAACTTTGCTTCGAATGCAGCAATAGTTTGGATAACAATTATATAGAGTTTATTTTGGAATAAATGCAGTACACAATCTTAGACTTGAAGGCAACCAGATGAATGATTTTCAGAGCCTTAAACTGAATTAATAAATTATCTGGTACGACATTGTTATTAATGTCATTAATGTACACTACTAATGTATTCTACAACTTCATTATGTAAGAAACTCATGTGTCAGCTAAATGAACAGCCATGTAATGGATACTTTACAGAACATGTCTAGTGTCATGAATGTGCTGTTACTATAAACGAGGTAATAGCTTTTAAGATAAGAATAAATAAACCAAATCTAAATATTTTGGATAAAACTATAAAATTCATATACCGCAAAGTGCTATACTACAAAAAAAAACCTGTAATGGTTTGACATAAAGCCTTTTTTAAATCCAGCATTACTTCATAAAAGATTTATAAAATGCTTCTGAATGTGATATGAACGTCCAGTAACGTGTTATCTTATATTTAATTCCAACATTAAAGCCAATTACCGTATTTTCCGGACAATAAGCCACTGTGGAGTATAAATTGTGTCTGCTTAGAGAGAAAATAATCATTGTATACTTTGCCACTCAAAGGATTTTTAAACATGGAGAATTTTTTTTTTTAATGACAGTTAACTCAATACTTGTAGTTAAATAAGCAAAAATTAAACACGTTCCATCAAATACCTGAATCTTTGTAGTTAAGGACCTCCACTCCCAGATTCTAATGGGACTCTAAAAAAAAATTTATTTATAATACTCCAAATATGTGCCTAGTTATGTAGATTCATCCTGATCTACCTTTTCCAGTTACATCTAGATTTTCCCCCCACGTTTATCACTTATACCTTCTTCCTACATTAAAAATGGAAAACAAATGATTTTCAATTCAGAGCTGATCTTCCCCCTTCTCCACTGACTTTAGGTTATCAGTTTGGTTATAGTTTATAAATTATGCAGATAATGCCCAATGAAGCATCCTGATATCACAAGCTTTGAAAATGTATGGTTTCTGCATATCTGCATGATACGCAAATAGCGAAGTCATTTTATTTTGTTAAATTTGCTCATCCCCCCATGTAATCTCTATCCAATGTTGGACACCTGCTAGCCAATCAAAAGCAAGTACTGTATATTCTATGGCCATGCTATGATGTTATTATAATAAGTTAATGAGGTTCCATATCTCACATTCACTTTATGCAGCATGTTAAGGAAGTCATTTTAATTTATTAGGAATTTGCATATGATTTGTTATTCATATGATCTGTTAAATGAATATATTTATGTTAAAGACTTATGTTATTTAAGTATTTATGTTGTGAAAGAAAAATTATTTAAATTTTAAAAATCATTTAATCACAACACTTACTATAAGAAACGAAAAAAAAAGCGACTTATAGTCCGGAATGTATGCTAATATTTTTTTCTCTCAGGTAAAATATTGGACTGTCCTGCTGTAGTGAGACACTGTAAACTGAGCGAAGAACTCGGTCCAATTGTTATTTTCATTTATTACATAAGGGATGTATAGTAACACTGGCATCTCTTTCTCCGTCAGCATGCTGTATCTGAATGCATGATTGCTCTCTCTCTCTCTCTCTCTCCTTCTCTATTTCTCACTCGTTCTCACTGACACACAGGCTGTCACCATGTCTGTGCGAGCAATAGACAACAGTGATGGTCCCAGACTTGAGGAGACTGACCTTACTTCCCGAGTCCTTGGGTCCACACTCGCCCTTATCGTACCACCATTTGTTTTTCAGCTTGTCTAAGATGCCTGATTCACTCAGTTTCAAAACGGCAAGGTTTACGGGAGTTCTTCAACCACGCAGGGGAAATAACATAAATAACATCATAGGACATGTTATTTTATGTTATTCAGTTACATTAGCTGACACAGCAGTTGCAGTGGCAAAGTGATAGAGTGCAGGGTCCCACTGGAGTACATGTCTCTATGCTCCTTCAGCAGGAAGAGTCCAGGCCTGGGACTGGAGCTACAGACATGTGCATGGGACCCTGCTCCATCGCTTTAGGCAACGGGCACATACTGCCACGGCCTGGTTCTTGTAAAAAAAAGCTTGGGACGCAGTTACTGTTAGCCCACAACTATTGGCGAACACCAGCAGTAAAACACATATGTGATTATGCATGTGATATTTTTTTGTTCTCCAAAAATGTGAGGATATGTTTTAAATAAATTTTGTGTTTCCATCAAATTTATGCACATACTACAAATGCTGAAATAAAAAAAAATTGCTTATTATTTTTAGGTGAGACATATTCTGACATATTCTTAGGTGAGACATTTTTGCAATAAAATGCTTACATAATGACATAATTTCCTACAAATTAAATTCTAATAAAAATATTGGCAAACCAAAAAGCCCTCTTTGGACCAAAAAAAAAAAATCCTTTTTGAAAATCCGAAATCTAAGGTATCTTCGAAATAATATGATTATATTATAATATAAATATATATATATATATATATATATATAGATAGATAGATAGATAGATAGAAGAAAGTTCCACTATTTAAACAGTATTTTATCAGTATTTAAAAACATACTGTGATTTAATTTTTGCTAATGTATGGACTTACTCTTTGTCACTGATTGAACAATTCAAACTACGTCACTGCCGGCGGATTTATTTAAACATTTAAACAAACTAATACATGTGTTACTTTGTTAACATTGCTTATGGTGTATTAATGCTGAAGTTCATAGTTTGCTAATGTTAACCACAGCAGTAAATAATGTTAGTGTAAAGGAAACTGTAATATAAAGCGTTACCGTTTTCTCATTTTTTTCATGAGTTTCCCACTAACATTTGTTACAGAAAGAGAATGGACTGCTGATAAATGTTTATGTCCAGTTCTTCTCATTCTCCTGCTTTTCGTGCTCTTCTGTTGTGTGGGTCTGTCTTTGGAGAAGCATGATGAAAATCTGGTCATGTGACAGTAAATTAATTTCTGATTGGCACTATAGTTTTTCACATACTGTACATTGTATTGAATCTGTTTTTTTCCCTTTTTTTCTGCATAAATTCCCTTTGATGGAAACCAGCCCAATGTTTTCAGGAATTGTGCACAAAGCCGTCTTTTGGAAGCTGGAAGCTGTTAAATATTCAAGAAATGGTCATGGTGCTTCATCTAAGCTCTTCACAATGACACGGCTTTGACTAGTTTCCTGTGCCAGCGTAAAACACGTCTGCTGCAGTTCCTGTTAAAAGCGGCTGAATGGATCCTGCATTATTCATCCTAAAAGATGGATGTCTCTTCCAGCAGAGAATAGGAATGACACAAGGAAGCCAATAACATTTTTTTATGTGATAAATTGCGGAAGAAATAGAAAACGTGATACATCCCCTCTAAATACAGTGCATGTATACCATCAAAGTCCCAGCTGAAAGCGAATATTTGTGCTCTGACAGTAACTGCTTTCCTTCGTGTCTCATTACAATCTGAATAAGGTTAAAGTGATGCTCGGATGTGTGTGGCTGTGATGTGGCCCCGGCAGATGCGCCCGTTGCTGAGGAATCTTTTTACCCGCGTTTGTCGGCATAGTGGCTAACCTTCTCACCACCTCCTCCGCTGCCACACTCTCCTTTGTCGTACCACCACTTGTTTTTCAATTTGTCCAACAGGCCTTGTTCATTCAGTTTTAAAACTGCCAGGTTAACTGCACTTCTTGAAACGATAAAACATAGTTTGTCAGAGTGAGCAGGATCCAATCAGAGGAAAGAAAAAAAGCAGTTATAGGGGTGGAAAGTTTTAGTCCCCGTTCCCCACTTTCCCCATATGAATCACATTAATGCACTGGACAAACCTCTCTTTTAAAAAAAGTCTGGGCCCAGATCTCATCTCTGAGGTACACCTCACCTGTGGTACTTGTCTGAGAAGCCAAACAGGAAGTGATGCTCTTACCATCATCACTATTTGTTGTTTCCAGTAGAGAGAAATCATTCAGTGTCATTTGTACAGGGAACTTTATGTAGCTTATGTCTCAAAATTTTTTCTAAACTGCTATAACATCCATAACACCACACTTTTCTGAATGGTCAGATTTTTTTTAATTAAATGAGCAATTTAAATAAATCCAGGAAACACTTATTTTATATTAGGTATGACAGTAAAATATAAAGCCAATTTGCTAGCAATCATATAGCTATTCAGTTTCTCTGCCCATTTTTTATTTTTAGATTTTTTAGCTGCAACTAATCTACTAATTAATCACTGAATAGTTTGTGTTAAAAAAATCTATGCTCAATATCTCAATGAAACTTGGATGAAATTTGGAGAATGGCTATGAAGATGGCGCTATCAGCCTTGGTGATATTAGCCAGACAGCTAGTTTGACTAGCCAGTCCCTTTGATTGTATCCTGCTTAAGTTTTCAGGAGTTATCCACAAAGACAAGACACCTTTAGAAACTGTTCTGGTATATTCTCAAGACTACAGGTTTCTATTTTATCAGGCTTCTATTGGTTTCTATTTTTAAAAGGCTAAGTAGATGGAGCTATCAGTAGCCAGGTAGGCAGTTTATTATGTAAATGTGTTGCATTAATATATTACCAAATTCTGTGTAATATATACGATTTGTTTATATATATATATACGAAACTAGCAAAACGTTCGAATACAGCTTGCCTCTTCAAATCCAATTTTCTGTAAACAATTGTGAGGTAGGTCTCAGAGGTGAGGTGGACTGAGAGAGACGAGATTTATAACCAAACACTGTTGCTCCTTTCCCATGTTTTGATGTAAATTACACATGCCTAATTTGTTTCTAACAAGAACAACAAAGGAGCACTAATATAAAAGAACTGGGAAAATCGATATCTCCACTGGCTACACATCTACTCTCTCTTA
The DNA here is from genome assembly GCF_027358585.1 of Pangasianodon hypophthalmus. NCBI lineage: Eukaryota > Metazoa > Chordata > Actinopteri > Siluriformes > Pangasiidae > Pangasianodon > Pangasianodon hypophthalmus. Next base: position 9,847,391 of record NC_069724.1, read on the forward strand.
TTCCTTCACCCTTCCCCCCGTCTTCTGCTCTCTCTCATGCGTCCTCATTAGTCAATATTGCTTTGAGATACACAGAGGACCTTTGCAGTATTGAAAACCTGTTTTTGTCCCCCTGGGCTGTCTACAGATGAACTGAGCATCTTGAGAAGTGCTGATTAAGCCTGATCTCTTGCTCGACGTGAGATTTCTAGCACTACATCAATACCTTTGGTGTCTATTAGTTCTGATATAAATGGTGAGGTAAAGCGTGAACAAATCAGCATATGCATAATCAAAATGAATGCCTCATATTAGGCTTTTTCCCTGCTGTTGTAAATTTAAGGTGTTTTTTTTTTCCAGCCTCGTACCACTAAAGTGATTTTGGATGTTCCAACTTCTGATAACCCAGTCTCTTAGAAAAAATGTTGGCATGCAACTTATCTCCAGCACATTCCATGTGTTGAATATCAACACTCTGGCACAAGCATACGTTGCATAGCAACGTATAAAACTAACACGGCGTGATAACGCAGGTATTTTCAAAACACCGAAAATATCTGTATTCTCAGTATTCTAAAGAATTTACAGGATAAAAACGATCCTCATTTTGAAAATAGCCACGTTAATATACTCCAGTACCAGGTGACTAGCAAACCCTTTTTGTTTGCAGTCTAATCATATGTCATAAAAAGCACAAACTTTATGCATGAATTGGGCTCAATATGTTTAAAAAAGAGGTAGAATTATTTATTACGTATCGATTTTACTCAAATATCTCATATACTGCATTCGAGCATTCAACAAATGCTTGTGCCATAATGTTGATATTCAAAGTAGAGCAGGTGCTACAAATAAGTTGCATATGAACGGTTTTTCTGTGAGACTGGGTTGCTTTTGGATTTTAAGGCCACATGTCAATTTCACATCCTGAACTGGTGAGTTAAGTTACAGCATGTTTAGCTAGCTTTTCCACAGACAGCATGGTACAGTAACAAATTAGACAAACCCATTTTCCTGTTATTTTCAATGCCAAGTCAGCCATACTGTAACCAAGTGTGCTGAATTTGGTTACCCTGTTTGCCAGGATACCACAAGTACCATCGATTGGTCAAACAAAAAATTGCTGTTCAACCACCATTTTCAAAAAACAAACAAACAAACAAACAAACAAAAACAACTAGCTAGAATACCTCAAAATTCCTATTGAGTACAATGGAAAAAGGTTTATTTGATCACCTGCTTTCTGTCTCGACACATAAAATCAAATCGTGTGTAAAAGGAGATTGCGTGATGACATTTAACAAACTGTACTGTGCTGTGCAGGGAAAAAGCTGATTAGCTGGTGACTAGCTGTCTCCTTACCACTCCTCCACAGTTAGCTAACACAACTGCTTGCTGTTTGATTGTATTAGCTAACTATGGAGGTACGATATCATGCAGAGTTTTACGGTATGTAAATTATTCTGAATCCAGAACCAGGCATAACCTGCTCAAGGACCTGTGTCCAGTGTAAAAGTGCTATTAGCTGTTTCCTTACTGTACCTCCAAAATTAGCTGAACTCTTTAGCTAACAGATCTTCTTGCAGTTCGTCTGCGTTAGCGTTCAAGTGGAGGTCTGGTATCACCTTGCATGGTATGATATGCAGATTTTTCTGAATCCAGAACCATCCATACCCTGGCTGAGGACCTGAGTCTGGTGGAAAAACTCCATTAGCTGTCTCCTTTCCATACCTCCACAGTTAGCTAGCACAACTCCTTGCTGTTTCCTCGAGTTAGCTAGCTAGAAACACCTTTGCTTTTTCAAGTAGGTATTAGCATAGCTCCTTTGTTGGTAATTATAAGAGGAGGGATTAATTATGCTTATTCCTACAATTTTATAAAGCACTGTGTGAGAGTTCTATATTTTATTTATGAGCAAAATAAACCTTGGGAGACAATCAGTGCTTACACCAGTCAGATGGAAATTATTTTTGGTCTGATATTTATATTATTTCAATTATAATTTTATTCAAGTCGTATGCCAAGTAACACCAACCCCCCCCGGCCCCCCAACGTAATCTCTATCCTTGCATATTAAAACTTTGCAAAGTTTTAATTCAATTATGATCTGGGAAATTATTTTTAAATTATCAAGAGAGGTTTATCCTGAATGCAACACTCATAAAGAAAGCCCACTGGAGCAAAGACAGAGACGAGATGGGGAAAGAATGCAGTAAAGCCCGTCGGAGCTGAGGAGTGAACAGACAGAAGAGCGTTAAAAAGCGTTGGAGAGTCAGAGCCCAGAAAAAGCCTCAGAAAAGCCATGCTCTGACACTGCACTCCTGTCTGTGGGAGGATCACACGCAGGAGAAGTGACAGGCAGACAACAGTAACTCCAGTGAAATGTCTGACCCAGGAGGCTACAGTCGTCTGTAAGTGACTCTCCTCACTGAGTGTTCGACTTCCTGAGCAGACCGAATGTGGGAGTTTACAGACTGAACAGGATTAATTAGTCACACTCAGTTTGCTTTGGATTTTTGCTGTAAATCTTTTGCTGTACATGCCCACACATACATATCTGAACATTCACATGCAGGAGAAGAATTCTAGCATTTTGCTTTATGCTTCCACTCTGTCAGTCTGTAAATTCACTGAGGGTGAGGATTTGTGCTTCTGTCGCAAGACATGAAGCCACTGTGGCTTTAAATAAAATAGCTAAACACACTTATGGGAGAGTGCTAATTGTTCACTTCTGCATACATTACTGAGCAGGCATCTGTGATTGCATAGTATTACACCTAGGTGGTCCTCCCTGCGGAGCTGTTCCTCTTGACTTACCCTTATTGCTAGCTTACTACATCATTTTATACCACAGTAGTGTTGAGTTCTTGAATCTGATTGGTCAGAAGCTATTGATTAATTTGCAGTTTTTCCAGCTGTAATTCAAATCAAAGGTTAATATTACCATGCTCGTTTAATATGCTCTAATGCTTGATGTTATTTGACAAAGAAAATCATTGATGTGGTGAAGTTTTCTGTAAGGTGGGGTTTATTTAAAATTTTTGGAAGGAGTCTCCATTACTAGGTTTCTGCCAAAAGAAAGTCTTTAGGAAGAATGACGTAAAAAACCTCAGAAAAACCCAGAACCTTTTTTTGTCTTAGTAACTTCAAGAGAAAGTGAGGGAATGACTTTCTGATATAAGAGTAATAAAACACTTTGGGACATGCTAGTATAGGACCAACTGCAGTATGGTAACACATCACACTATACTGTCCTTGATTATTTCCCTAAAACACCACATTCTGAAATATTTTATTCCTTAATTTTAATAATTAATATTAGAATGTAACAGCTTCTGACTTAACTATAGCTAGTTAATTATGTTTATATACTCCAGTGATAACTCCTTGGTTGTGGTTAATATGCACAACCAAGTTTTGCAGGTTTAATGCTACTTGGTACGGTCAGCTCCAGAATTATTGGCACCCTTGGTAAATAATGGGGATTATGAAAATGTTATGACAATTGTCTTGGTTTTTAATTAGGCTAATCTCACACTGCAAAGTATGTGAGAAGTCTAACCTTTAAATGAAGTAAATTTAATCTAAGGAAAAAAAACTCATCAAAAAATATGTGTCACAAATATTGGCACACCTACATGCTCCCCTTGCTATCAAAGCAGTACTAAGTCTTCTCCCATAATGCTTAATAAGATTGGAGTTAACAATATGGGTGATTTTAGTCAATGGCACAGCATATACAGTATCATTAAAGAACAGTATCTATTACGATGGGGTGGAACAGCTCACGAGAGGACCACCACACCGTTCTTCCTACCCAGACAGCAGGGCCAATTACGCTCTCTTATCTCTTAGCCTCAAGGCCATGGACGGTAAATTTTATCATTAGTGTGAATGTGAGACAGTGTCAGACCAGGCCGGGTGCTCACTGGGCTCTTGTCTCAGTCGTAAAATCCATATCGCCGTCAACATAACATTTCTAGCATTGTCAAGTACATATAAACAACATCTGCATGCAACTCAATTACCTGAGTGAAGCATCTCATAAATCATATGCTATAAAACAAAACACGCAGTAACTCCACACTAAAATGCTTAAGAATGCAATAAAAGTGAAACGAAACAAAACAAAAATCAAGTAGAGGTAGGCACGCCAGGGAAGGTGGAATACCATAACAACACGTGACATATTGTTATACTACTCCACCCACCTTAACTGTGAGCCCTTGGGCGTAGCCACTCCGTAGCCTTTGGAGTCCAGGTTGCCTCCGACCTTCATGGTGTCGCAGGGCTTGCGCTGCTCCGTGTACTCGTTCATGGTGGATTCCAGTAGGAAGGCGTACTTCCCCTTGGACTTTCTCACCCGAGCCACGCCCTCTGCCGTGGTCTTGGTGAACACTGTGGGCTCAGCTGACTTCATGTAGCTCCACATTTTCTCATATACGGCGATCTTTGACCTCTAGGAGATGGCAGACAGTGGCATGTAAATGCAGGGGGTCAAATTATTGGGGTCAAACTATAGGGGGTCAAACTCTATTAGTAATTTTGTAACTGTAAATTTGTAAGTGCATTATTAGTCATTTTGTAATTGTAAATTTGTAATTTACGCCTTGTGTATTATTTTCTTATGTCCTTAATTTATGTCTTATGCTCCTGGAGGATTCACAGAGTAAGAATTTCATTGTATGGTGTAACAGACTGTTTCCTGTACGTATGACAATAAACGCTTGAATCTTGAATCTTGAAAAGTCATGGTAGGTTGTGAATGGGACAAATTCTAAAATTCTTAAACGTCATACACAGTGAGAAATAATCATAGCTCTTTATTTGAAGGCAATGATCATAATGACTGACATGCATAAGCAATAAATAACGTACATTACATGAGGACATGAAAGGGCTAGTAAATAACCTTGTATTTGATGGAATATAAAAAAATGTATAGAAAGACATGGGTTCTTAAAAACAGTGCCCTCCGTAATTATTAGCACCCGTCATTAAAATAATCAAAAAATATATAAACTTATGAATTTTACAAATTTTTTACAATTTGTTCCTACTAGGCATTGGTTCCAAAATTACTGCCACCCTTAAAATGACTATTTTAATGTGACACCTGCTCAATAACACAAGAAGAATACAAGCACCGAGTCTCTTGCTTTAATGTTTAACAAGGTTGGAGACACTTGTAGTGGATCTTTTTCCACTCCACCATGCATTTTAAGCTCCTTTGTAATAGGTTTGTGCATGTGGACTTCGCTCTTCAATTCAGCAATGCATTTGCAATGCTTTCAAGCAGCTTGCTGTTGTGAAAGTGGCATTTAACGGTTGATAAACACAAGAATCTAAACTGCACAATGCTAAAACAGATGTTTGAGCTTTTTTTTTTCCCTCCCTTCACCATATTTCTCACTGTGTGTGCGGAACAGTCGGCTCATGGGCCCAGTTCCTGGCAAATTTCCAATTGTTTCAGACATGTGAAACTTATAGCCCTAATTTTTGCTTAGTGGTATTGTTAACTGTACTGTGCAGGTCAATAGCCATCTGTCTCTTTTGATTTTGTTTTTTTTTTACTATGCCAAAAAGGATTCCACATTTGTGCAACATCATATTTATACCTTGTGGTTAAAGGGAACAACAGAATTCCTGGGGGCTGAGACTGACTATTTCTTTGCAGTTCTTTAAAATATCTCTTAGAGTGTCAGTAATTTTGTTTCAATAATCAATAATTTTGTAACTAGTTTCTCTTACTTTTTGAGTGGAAAATTTTGAATTATTGTGTGTAATGTTTATTTTATCCAATCATTTCTTCACATTTTTAACAGTAATTTTAGAGGGCACTGTAAGAGCTAGTCTTATAAATGGAGTAAACAATTTTAGTAAATGAAATTCCGTAGATGAACCTACAGCTCTGCACTGAGGACATTTCCTTGAAACAAAGCCCTTATAAATATGGAAATAACTGTCCTAGACAAATATGTGTATGTGTATAATGTAATTTATATAGGAAACACAGAAGGGTGCCATTTATAGACTTCCAATATGATATAATCTTGGCAACATTGACTGTTTATTAAAACTCAGGCAGTTCTTATGATTGTGTTATGAAGTCCATATTTCCTTTTACATCAATACTAACCCAGTTTACAAACCATTTCATGTCATCTTGAGAATAATGACATGGTCTGCTCATATACCCACGCATTATTCTCTAAATATGTTCTTCAATAGTTCTGCATGTGTTTTAATGTCTTCATGAAAATTTCCTTTAAATAAATGTAACTAAGAAATCTTCTTCATTTACTCGTGACATAAAGCTAATAAGCTAATCATGACAGCTTGATTAGTTTTCTCATTGTGCTCCACTCACCCTGAAAAACTCTTTGGTGGAGCCTGAGTCTAGAGTGCCGTATGCTATGTCTGTCTGCTTGGCCAGGTCTTCGGCACTCTCGATAGGCGACACCATTCTCTCTACGGTGAGGAAGGCAGCCAAGTTAGCCGTGTAGGAGGAGATGATGATTAAGGTGAAGAACCACCAGACACCTCCTACGATACGACCGGACAGAGACCTGAACCGTGGGAGAGGAAACGAGGGAAGAAGAGGACAAAAGGAATACAGGTGATATGGAGAGAGAGGACAGCAGAGGAAAAGAGAAAGAAGAGAAAGATCAGTCAGCAGAGTGTGCCAAGCAAAGATTAGGAAATCTATAATCAAGCATGATGAGGCCACGGCTTATCCCCTCGGCATGGAACTGAAAATGAAACATGCAGTGGACCACCGGAGCGTCGCGGCGCTGAGAGAGAAACATGCCCAGAATACTGACGAGCAACCGATTTCCCTGAGCTTACGGCGTGTTCCACCTCATAGAAACAGCCCTCAAGCATAGATGAATGAGTACCAGATAGTCAGGGATCACAAACCCTGCTCCAAATTTAGAAACTTGCCTGGGGTCCTTGCTGATAGTCTGTGACATCGGCTAGTTTAAGATCTTCTCTCGTGAAAAGGACACTTTGATGGGATGCCATGGTGACAGATCGGCATTCGTGGTGGGCAGGAGGGGACGTCACTGACAAGAATTTCCACGGAGGCGGCACAGCAAAAACTAGCACCGCTTACATTTACACCTTGTGTTGATTATGCAAAATCAAAAGGGACGCTGTGAATTTATTTATTTATTTTTTTCCATTCAGAGATTTCTTGAATCCTAACTGTAATGATGGAGACGAAACATTAAAATTGTAATTTCCTGAATCACAAATCCATAATCAGATTTGCAAATGGTCTGTTCACACTGTGTTCTAAATGGAACAGAAATGAAAGAAAAAATAATATGAGATGTTTTTGGCTTTAAAATAATAAATCTCCCATAAATAGTAAAGTTCCCATATTTCTCCTTTGCTTGTTTTTCATTTTGGGGCTAAAATTAATGAAAGATCTTGAATGATGCGTTTCAGCAATTACTGAGTAGCAAGACAGGTAGATTAAAGATTGCCGTTAGTGCAAGATACTGCTAATATAAATCACTACATGCTTTATAAAAAGAGGATGACGGTAAAGGAGAAAGAGACGGTGGCTGAAATATCAGTAGCATTTTCCAAGTGATGCAGTTTAAGGCAATTTTAATAATCCAAAATTTATTTCTTCAAATATTGATCCAATGTTTATGAAAATATCTTTTTTTTTTTTTATGAAAACAGAACAAGGATCCAAAGTACACATCATATCCAGAGAACCGCCTGTAGAATAGCTCCCTTGTTCTTCCAGCTTGACCCTGTTCATGCAGAAATGTAATGCAGTGGGCTTTTTTTTCATATTAGGATTCAAAATTATGAATATTTAATTTGTAGACTTCGTGAAACAAGTAGAAACGTATGCCAAGAATGGCTGAATGGCTGCAGGGAGCTGAGGGGGCAAGAAGTTGAAACTTCAAAACATGAATAATTCTCTGCAAATCCATAACATGAGCACAAATGTGTGAATATTATTTGTAGTGAGGAACATACATACAAAATATTTTAAATATTCATTACTTATTAATATTTATCACATTTATGTCAAGATACATTTACGGAATTAACTATGGATTTACGATATATAAAACTACTTTTATTGTTGCATATTTCTGTTACTTTTGACATTTATTTCTCCAGCCTGACCGGGAGAAAGGCTGGTAGCTGCAGTCTTTTCAAATCCCATATGAAATATGCTGTCTTCTGCTAAGCACGTTCCCACATGCAGACACACAGTCCGTCACGGTGACGTCTGAGGGACAGAGTCGTCTGGGATCGCTGTAAGCATGACTAATCGATCTGACCCTGTGAGACAAAGTCGATTTAATAAAAGCCTCAATTGAGCGGACACGACACCAGTAACTCGAGGTGTGTGGTGCTCCACTGCTCCATCGCCTGGCATACGGGATCATTCATAAGCAGATATAATCCAGGGACAAACACACCTTCTCCCACATGCCTCCCATGTCGCTGTGTATAATGCGGCCTCTCTGATCACCACCAAACGGTTAAAAGTGTGACTGTCACTGTAGCGCACACACATACACACCTGCCACCATGGCAGGACAGGAAGCATTAGTGGAGTGCGATAAGCATGTTATTGCTACTGAAGACTGGCTTCATAAGTGCAGTCAGTACATTATGTCCTTGCTAGTGCATTGTTTGGAGTTATTAGATATTGAAAGGACACATCAGTCAGTGTTCAGGTGATGAAACTAAGGACACTTTCATACATTCAGTCTATTTGCTGAATCTGAAGTCTATTTGCTATGAAGTCATAGCAAAATGTATATATTTTTGGTTGCTTGGTTTGCTATTTGATTTGGCTTAGTAACACACCGGACATAATAAAAAGAAAAAAAAAAAAACTGGTTGAAGGTTGAGGGGCATGTAAGTCTGAAAAACATACCAATAAAACACTTTTATTCATTGGACAGACAATACTTTTCAAAAGAGCATGTAAAAATCACCCAAGCACAGTGAAGGCAGAGTCAGAGCAAAAGAAATGATTAGGTAATTATTTAAATAACTAGTTTAAAACATTTTGTGTGTCTCATCCAGTGATTATTTTCTCTTTTTGTTCATCAGTCCAGAAATCCGGAACACATGGCATCGCTATATCTCTGTCCTCTGGTCCTCATGGCTCATTATAGCAGCTCTCATCTACAAAAAAATGCTGCAACCCAAAACACATGTCTGGTTCACTTCCTGTTATTGCAGTTGGGAACAGAGTTCACTTGGAAGCGGACTGAGAACACCTCGCTCAGAAGCTCTTGGACCGATTGTTTTGGTATATACCCGAGTATGATTGCTGTGCTTTCGCCTGCCTAAAGAACAGCACCAAGGGGGAACAACCACACACTTGTTCCATTCAAATGGAATAAACACTGCATATGGGAAAGCGTGCCAGAATGCCAGAGTGAAACTGAGAGAATTGGGTTGTAGACTGTGCGATTTCAGCAGTCTTTTAAAATGTCACACTGTATGATTGATGATCCCCCCCACAAAATCTTGGCTGAATTCTATAAAAGACTGTTTGATAGTGGGTTCATCATGTCATCATGCATTGAAGATCCTCTAAGGATAGACCTGTGATTAAAGAAAATGACATTCATTAATCAGCACAATCTACAGAAAATTGGCCCACATAAACAGAAAAAAGTCTTCATGATAATAGTACCAATTTTATGCCTAGAGAAAACAGGTTTTAAAAGCCAAAGAAGAGGAGTTTGGAGCTGTCCGTGCTTGGGTTTAAAGAGAACAACGTGGAATGCCCATTATTCTAAGTGACCCTGAGGTAATATAGTAGCTTTGGAACACACTGTACCAGGGGCCAGGCATGTAGGCATGTAACGTTATAATAATTATCGTGAGCATGTCAGTATTTTAAATGATGGCTTACTCAAACATAAACATTTCATTCCACTTTCAAGTTTTGTATAATACTATGCTGTCGTCCTATTGGTGGCTTTTACATAAGCATCATAGCAGCTCGGAGATTTTAATTTAAAATTTCAGACACTGCTAGACCTTTGCCATCAGCTGTCTTTGTTCACAAAGGCACTACCAGCGAGCACATCACATTATGTGTTCCAAGACCACTGATCTGAACTCACGACCAAAGAATTTTTTTGCGATGTTACAATTTTTGCCTGCGACACAAAATCAGGCCAGAAATCATACAGCATAAAGCCGGCTTAACACCCAAGATCAGTGGAGGCTCTTCAGGCAAGAGCTAGCTCTAATCTGTATCTGGAAAACCGTTCCACTGTGAGCAAAATTATGAATAAGTGTAGAGGGAATAGAAGAGAAAATAGGGAGGGATTGATGGAGAAGTGAGGGGGGTAGGGACCTTGAAACACTGTAGATAAATGAAAGGTCACTGCCTGTAGCCCCGGTAAGCCTACAGTGCTTTATTTATTCATGGCTTGCTCTCTGCTGGCTTGATTAAGATTTAATACCTGCAAATCAGTTTCTCCACGCATGAGACCGAAGCCATGCACCATCGCTCTCCACATTACCGATCTCTAATTCTAATTTTGCTGGGAGGAATAACAGCAAGCATTCCCATTAACAGCACACAATCATTTCTCCAAATATCAGGATTTAACCAACAATCCAGTCAAAAATGAAATGCACACAGTGCCCCCCTTCTTGCAAAAGTAGGAAATCAACCAATGACATGTTTGATGTGTAAAGTTTGGAAGAAAAAAAAAAAACAGATGACAATTTTCCAATCTTCAACTGTCCAGTTGTGCCCACTGTATCCTCAGATTCCTCTTCTTGGCTAACAGGAGTGGAACCTGATGTGCTCTTCTACTCTGGTAGACCATCTGCTACAAAGTTCAGTGTGTTGTGCATTCTGAGATGTTTTTCTCCTCACCACGGTTGTAAAGCGTAGTTATTTGAGTTAACATAGCCTTCCTGTCAGATTGAACCAGTCTGGCCATTCTCCCCTGATATCACTCATCAACAAAGCTTTTCTGCTCGCAGTACTGTCGCTCCATTCTGTACAAACTTTAGACACTGTTGTGTGTGAAAATCGCAGGAGATCTTCCATTGCCACAACATCCAGTGACTTTTGTCTGATTATATTGTATTACCAGACCTGCTCACCTTTATGTATTTTACACAGGAGCTCTGCAATGGAGCACGCTATTAGGAGCTATCATTTAGGTAAAAGAGCAGTCGTCTTTCCCAAATAAAAATGGCAGATGAGCCAGTCGACATATTAATCTTTAATGATTTGCACACGATTGATTTGTTTTGAACTCCCTGATATTAACTGACACCTCCTGATAATCTAACATGCTCTTCCTCATATCTAGCATGCTCTCGACTGAACTTGCACAGACACACTTGCTTTCTGTCAGGGTATATGGAGAATGTTCTGAGTTCATTAATGTGAAACAAAATCTATCAGTGTATGTGAGATTTAGTTAACATTACACAAGTGTATAGTTAACATCAGTTCTTTCAATTTTTGGCCAAAAAAAAATGACCTGAAAATATTAAATAGGCCTTCAGTGAAGTCCAAATCTAACAATTTACAAATAATGTTAAAGTGATGATAATTAGAAAATGATTAAATATGCTGTTTTTTTGGCACTGCAGATGCATCACTTTGTGCAGCAGCAGGATACTTAGCCATGTGGACATTAGACAACTGATTTGTAAAAGCATTACATATTGAAAATGGACTTTTTTTATACTGTGCTTTACTGCAGAATCACTTAAAAATCTAACTGAAAAACAAAACAAAACTGAGTTGTCATGATTGCAGCTGCCGGTAAAGAGCTCTAGACTACACAGCTGATAATATTATTATGCCCTCCCCTACTCTAATTAAACCCGAGGAAGCTTAGGCTATCAGACGATTAAATCATTCTTCATTTTAAAAAAATTATGAGCATGGAAAAATCAATATCACCTCCTACCTACTGTAACTTTACCTGAGTCTAAAGCTTGTGTGTCGTGACACCAAACCATGGGCCGGATTCAGAGCTCAATTCACACTTGCAAAGTAAGAATTTAATACCAAGATGTAACCATTGGCATTAAAAATTCTGTCCTGGAACTTAAGCCCATTTTTCTTGTTTCATAGCAGCTTTTTGGTGAGATATGGTCTCGAATGAGGAGCAGCTATCTTATTAAATGAAAGCAAGTTTTCAGTAGTTAATATGACAGGAATATTCATGCAGCAATATAGAGGCAATATATTAGACTCCTATTGGATGCTGTCCAGTAGGATATGCCATCATTCATACATTATATGGCCAAAGGTTTGTGGATACCTTACCATTACACCCAGATGTGCTTTTTCAACATCCCATTCAGCATTTAGTCCCCATTTGCTGTTATAATAACCTCCACTCTTCTGGGAAGGCTTTCCACTAGATTTTGGAGTGTGGCTGTGGAGATTTGCCCATTCAGCCACAAGAGCATTAGTGAGGTCAGGCACTGATGTCAGATGAGATTATGTATGTCCGCATTACAATTCATCCCAAAGGTGTTCAGTGGGGGGTTGAGATCAGGGCTGTGTACAGGCCACTAGATTTCTTCCACTATAACCTTTGCAAACCATGTCTCCACAGACCTCACTTTGCACCAAGGGTCATCGTCATGCTGGAACATTTTTAGGCTAGGCCCCGTAGGGTGTGATGGTGAGGTGTCCATAAACTTTTGGATATAGGTTATATCTTCATGTTTGTCTTTTTTTTTTCCATTTTTCCAAGTTTAAATTTTTTTTTGCCTTTATGTTACATTATATTACACTTGACAGCAACAAAAAATGTGTTTCTCCTCCTGCATTTTCTATCCCTCTTTTTCTGGGCTCAGAGGCAAGTGCTTGTGTTTAATGGCGGTAGTCTATATGCTACTTCAAAACACCTACCTCAGACACCTCTACCCAAGACAAATCACCTTGGAGGTGTGAACTACATGCAGATTTGTATACTATTAGCAGAGAGCTCAGAAAATCAACTGCATAATGTATGTCTGAATATGAGGACGTTCCTTTTTTTATATATGACGTGTGTCACATGTAAACAAGTCTGAGATTACCTAACAACTCATGTCTTTTTGTGGCAAGTGTATTGACTAAGGCATTTTTTTTTACAAAGTGCAATAGCACTTTCAGGTTGTCTTCTTGCCTTTCATCCGGTGTTTCCAATATCCAGATCCACTGCAACCCTGACCAGGCTAAAGTGCATTAACCTCATAGCTCTAGTGCCAAACTAAATAAGACACCAACATGTCACTTATTCACAGCATTATATAAAATTACAGTTTCAAGAGTTGTAAGAGTTCCTGACACATGAATGATTTGACTTTCTAAAACCATGCTGTATAGTCATAGTTTTGCATAGCAAGAGCCAAATGTCCTCATCTGTAGTGTGATCTCCACTCTCCTCCCTCCTCTCACTCTTAACGCTGGCCTGATGAGTGAATCATATCCTCTCACAAGCATCACAGGCTTCCTCCTGATCTTTCCCACCCCTTAGTCCTGCAATCATTTCTCACCGATTTCCGGAATAATAGACACTATTGAATGGAAGCAATTACTTACTACAATTACATGATCGACCCTCAAATACTAAAAGTGGAGGGAGAAAAAGAAAAGGAGGGAGAGAAATAAAAGGAGCGTTCTAGGTGGGCTGGAGAAATCCAGAGATACATAGGAGCAAGACGAAGGACTGAAATTTTTCTCCCCATCACACCTACCAAATACATCCACCACCTTATCCACATGTACACACTTGCAGCTGTATTTTCAGTTCCTCTACACTGGCTCTATCTACTACACACACATGCAGAAAATAGGTAAAAATTCAAAGCACTGAAGCATAAAGTATGCATAGAAAGAGGGAAATTTCCCTGCATGGCAGAAATAGCATATCCAAAGGCTTTACAGAGGAGAGGTGCAACAACGAAATGCAAAGCACACCAATCCGAGTGGCAGTATTAACATAACTCAGTTTGCCATCTTCTGCTGCAATTTCAGACTTGCTGCACAGACTAATATATGTATTATCGATCCAGAGATGGATTCCTAAGCTGCCTGTCTGATAACCACTGACCTCTTGCATTACCATACCAAATAGGAGTCAAGTCATTCTCCTGATAGTTGTTCAGAGGACTATGAGTCATCACCTGTACTATGCCATAACCCAAGCTGCATTCTGCAATCTGTATCCCATGTCATTATCTGATCTGGGAACTCCTTGTGTTGTTACTCGAACTGCAATCCCCATGTTGTTACTTGATCTGGAATCCCTGTGGTGTTACCCAAGCTGCATCAACCAAGCCTCTATATATACCTCATGTTGGTACCCAATCTGCCACCCTTGTCTTAATCTGATCTGTGTGCCATGATGTTACTCATTTTGTGTTCTGTGTTGTTTCTTGATCTACATCCTGTATTGTTACCCAGTCTGCATCCCCCATGTTGTTACTCCCCAAAATGTGCCTCTTGTGTTGTTACACAAGTTGCAGATACCATAATTGCAACCCCCTTGTCATTATGCAGTCTGCATCCCCATGTTGTCACCTGATCTGCCACCCTCTTGTTGGTACTCACTCTGTGCCCTTGTTACCTGATATGTAGTCTCAGCCTCAGACATCCACAGTTTATGAAGCATCTAATAGCTTTTGAACATTCTTCTCGCCACAAACTTCAGAATATTACAGAAGATCTTCTGTGCACTGGTTTTCAGCAAAAAAAAAAAAAAAAGTTTCAGGGTATGATATAGTCTCTGGACTCAAAAAAGTTGAAGGAACACTGCTTTTAAAAGTTATACAAGAGTTTTAATGAGATAATCTTGTGTGTTTGCAGATAGGCTATAAGTCATTATGGGTCGTGATTCGTGATTCCTGTACTGTTACCCATTTTACACCTCTGTATCATTACCCAATCTACATCCTGTGTCATTTCCCAATCTGTGACTCCTGTGTGATTACCCAATCTACATCCCCTGTGTCATTACCCAATCTGTGACTCGTGTTGTTACCTAATCTACATCCCCTGTGTCATTACCCAGTCTGTGTCTCCTATGCCATACCCAATCTGTGACTCCTGTGTCATTACCCAATCTTACCTGTGTCGTTAACCAATCTGTGACTTCTGTGTCGTTACCCAATCTGTAACTCCTGGGTCGATGCTCAGTCTGTGTCACCTGATCTGTTGTTAATGTGCACCCCTGTGTTGTTACCCAATCTGTGACTCCTCTGTTATTAATGTGCACCCACTGTGTCATCAACTACTGTGACTCTTGTGTCGGTATCTTATCTCTGAATCTTGTGCTGTTACCCAATCTGTGACTCCTGTGTCATTACACGATCTGTGACTCCTGTGTCATTACACGATCTGTGACTCTTGTGTCATTACCTGACCTGTGATTCCTGTGTCATTACCTGACCTGTGACTCCTGTGTCATTACCCGATCTGTGACTCCTGTGTCATTACCCGATCTGTGACTCCTGTGTCATTACACGATCTGTGACTCCTGTGTCATTACCTGACCTGTGACTCCTGTGTCATTACCTGACCTGTGACTCCTGTGTCATTACCTGATCTGTGACTCCTGTGTCATTACCCGATCTGTGACTCCTGTGTCATTACACGATCTGTGACTCCTGTGTCATTATCTGACCTGTGACTCCTGTGTCATTATCTGACCTGTGACTCCTGTGTCATTACACGATCTGTGACTCCTGTGTCATTACCCGATCTGTGACTCCTGTGTCATTACACGATCTGTGACTCCTGTGTCATTACCCGATCTGTGACTCCTGTGTCATTATCTGACCTGTGACTCCTGTGTCATTACCCGATCTGTGACTCCTGTGTCATTACCTGACCTGTGACTCCTGTGTCATTACCCGATCTGTGACTCCTGTGTCATTATCTGACCTGTGACTCCTGTGTCATTACCCGATCTGTGACTCCTGTGTCATTACACGATCTGTGACTCCTGTGTCATTACACGATCTGTGACTCCTGTGTCATTACACGATCTGTGACTCCTGTGTCATTACCCGATCTGTGACTCCTGTGTCATTACCTGACCTGTGACTCCTGTGTCATTACCCGATCTGTGACTCCTGTGTCATTACCTGACCTGTGACTCCTGTGTCATTACCCGATCTGTGACTCCTTTATGAACACTTTTCCGATTCTGACACAGTATAGCACAGTGCAGCATTTTAGAAAGCAAATTCTGGCTTGCTCTTAAAAATCACTATAGTCTTCTGCAGTGCTTCTGCAACCAGGAGGTGAAGCTGACGTCAGAGTGACGCATCTCACTCAGACGTAAGCATTTCAATGCATGGCTGTCTTTATTTAAATGTCTCTCTTGTTTTTTTATGCTACAAAAATGACTATATATATCAGTGATGTATTTTTCATGAAGTTGTAGTTTTGATTAATTTACATTTAAAAGCATAAATTAAATAATAAATCATATAAATGATTTTTTTCAGGCCAGTGTGTCCTCATTTTTTTTTTTGTTTCAGATTTTGGTCATTTTTGTCTGAAAAGGAAGTTAAGGATAGATATTGTCTATTTATGATTATGATCCTGTCCAACATCATCAGAAAATGTCCTCTGCACATTTTCATACCACACCTTTCGATCATTCGCCCAGTTTTGTTCAAGTGTTGCCTTTTTTTTTTGCAAGTCTGCAAAGCTGACCGACCAGGACGGCTAAAAAATAATGAATATAAGATGCATAAAATGGTTAAGGGCCAAAGTGCAGGAAATGCAATATGAATTAAGTCCTATAATTCAATTTAGTGTTCTCTGTCAAATGATGATTAATAATTCAAATTCACCCAGACTCCCAAATCTTTAGCATGAAGAATTCCTTCTGCACATTTAATGCTCATGAGCATGAGGAGAATTTCCTCTGCCCAGCTTTTGCACTTATCAGTATGCGACTAGGTTAGGTGGAAGAAATAGGAGTGCAACACAATGCCCTGCGATCCCTTGCAGTGTTATTGCATCAACTTCACACAAATCACAGAACATATATTAACACTGAAGAGATAGCAGATGAAAGCTTATTTAAGCAGTATTTAAAAACGGTAGTGCATCCTGTTTTTCCAGTCTGGTTCATCACTAAATGCAGCTTTTACCTCTTTACATTTCATGCAATTTATTATGCAATAGTATGTAGTATGTCTAGTATGCCTCACTGTAATGATGAATCTTATAGACCTATATGAAATCCTAAATGAGTCTTCTTATCAAAGATAGATCAAAACCATAAGCCCGCTATAGCACTGCTGGAGCAGGCTATAGTGTTGAGTGTTTGGGCTCTATGGTTCTGACGTTGTTCTAAGTACCTGCTGTTTTCCACCACGTGTTGCTCTTTTTATTGCTCCTTTGTTCTCCTGGTCCTGACATGTGAGTCAATTCTTATCTGGTGAGGGGGGACTGAAAAATAAAATCTTTTTTTTTTCTGTCCTTAATTGACAAAAAGGTCTTAAAATGCTCTATCATGGTCAATGCAGAGAGACTGAACGAGAGAGAGAGAGGGAGAGAGAGAGAGAGAGAGAGAGAGCTGGCATCAGAGATAGCCACAAAAAGCCTGAGGTCATCTCAGCAGGTGAACAAATTATACACAAACAAATAACACAAAACAGCCGACTGCCCACAGCAGCACAATAATGAATATGTGTACCATGTAATTCAAAGGCTTTTTTCACAAGACAAATGAGCGTATGAGGACAGTGAGTTACACAACAATAGGCGATGACTCCCTTGATCCCTCACCGCAAAAATTCCCAGAGATTTGTAAAACACGGTCAGTTTTGACAGCAACACAACACATGTGAGACATGTCTGACTCAGACACGGACAATGTACTGGATATGTGCACAAAAACATAAATGAACTGACACAGCAAAGGATATGTCTATGTAATAAATCAAAATTCAATTACAGCCAATTCCCGAGCACTACCTGAGTCCTGAATGATAGCAACAATCTGAGAGGGAGCGAATACTACGTTCACACCAGCAGCAATTTTTTTTTTTTTTTTTTACCTTGCTTTGCTCAGATTGCTATATGCTGATCATTAGTTATTTAGTGGGCATGTCCTATCTTTAGTTACCAGCAGCTTTCACTGGTAGGGCTAGGCTAGTGCAAAATCCACACAAATAATGATATCCCTACAAGCTAGCACCAGAACATATACTAAACCCCTGACTTTTTAACAAATCAGATGTCTTCCAGCTAAAAATAAAAATTCTGGAGAGAAACGTTTGTGCATAAATTGCATCATTGTCTGCTTTTTTAAAAAAAAAAGAATGGCAAAAAAATACCATCCCTGTTTTATTGTGATTATATCAAAAACACTTCAAGCCTTACCAGTTGTCTCAGGACCTTCAAGTAGAGATGGATATGTGGAACCAAAAACCATGGAAAATGTTTCTCAGAGGGGGAAAATCAAAGCATACCACTATACATCAATTCCACCACATTTCTAATTTCACCACGCTTCTAATTTGCATAAAGTTAAACACTGCACAACGTTTTCACTTTGCTTGCCCACTTTGGGATTGCTGGAAATCGCCAGCTCTCATTGAAAAGAAATTATATATAGATTTTGTTACTTCGCTGCTGGTGTGAATGCAGGGTTACAAATGCTTCCTTCAAGACATGTAAAGCCAGACAGTGCAACTTTTCAAAACATCATAGGGCATCTGAACATGTCTGAACAGAGCTAACTGCTTTATTATGTATAGGTGAGCTAACAGACATCTGAGATTGGCTAGCATCAATCCGATCAACAGGGAAAACTCCCGGCCTTGGATGGCTGTGGGGTCACTGGGGTTCGAGCTGGTTATTAGACAATGATGGAGAGAAATCTTATACAGTTGCACCACTCAGAGTACCTTGAACATGGCATTTTGTCTAGATAAGATGAGACATATACTGTGCAGAATGACAGTAGCTCCCCTCTCCCCGCAGACACCGTGGTAAATCCATTTGCATTAAGACCAGTCCTTGGCTGAATACTGATTATGAGTCTCTCAGCTCTGGTTCTACTCTTTGCAAATTACATGCACTTTTCAGGCAAGTTCGGACACCCTTTGGTACATTGCCATGGTAACAACACAGCTGCACGGCTATTTCAGGTGCCTCGTATTACCATATCAATGCTCAATGAGACCTTTTCATGAGCTAACTCGAGGTTAAGAGACTAATTCCACTTCTTTCTCCAATCAGTATTCCTTTAAAGAAGCCAGCCCTTGGGCAATCAAGCACAGAGGTGAGAGAGTTAAGCACTTACCTGGGTGAGATGTCACACCCCTGCTGCATGAAGGCTCCCAGGGAGAACCAGAGACTGTTGAAGATGCCGAACTCGTTGGGGGGCTGGTCACTGGGCGGACCGTCGGTGCCCTCCTCGGGCTCCTCGGTATGCCACTCATACGGGCTGAAGCGGCTGACCAGGAAGAGCACCACGCTCACGCCAATGTAGGCGAACACGATGCACATCCAGATCTCGTAGGCCAGTGGGTCCAGGAAGGAGAATACACCTGGCTTGGACTTCTGGGGCTTTTTGATCATGATAGAGATGCCCAAGCTCATGAAAGGCTTAGAGAAGTCAATGACCTCCTCCCGGACCAACGTAATAGTCAATGGGGCCACAGCGATTTCCGCTTTCTGAAACATTCAAGTACATTCATTAGGACATTGTTAGAGGGAGAGATAAACACAAGACATTTTGCTTGGCAGCCACTACAGCAAGCGATGTAGTAAATTAATGTATGTAATTGGCTTTGATTTATACCAGTTTGAGATATCACCATGCTTTAAATTTGTGTCAAACTGCAGAAGCTGAACTATCCCAAGTCTATAATGTCCACTACATTACAGCAAATGCTGAATGATGGTTTACAACCACTTTTTCTACACTTAAATAGTAGCCAATCAGGCAAATGACTATCCATCAAAAGGTCTATCAGCAAGTAACAAGATTAAATATACCACCCAATTATGGCAATGGCTGTAAGTTGGTTTACAAATATTATTTGGTTTACATGACAATGCTTCATGTAAATGACAATAACCTTTAATAAAGTGTTTTAGTACAGGTTTGAAATCAGTCATTACAATGGTTTTATTCTCTATGTTCTCAATATTTTGCAGCAAAATGTATTTCAAAGTGGTTTGTTGGTCATTTAACACTACTTATATCACATTGAATATCTAAGGAATCAAACACTTGGGAATGTACTGTTATAGAAAAATAATCAACAATGGGGTGCTGTAATGTGTCCCAATGTGGAGCGTAGTTACTCTTACCACCCTGAAATAAATTATTTTCGTGTATTGTTTTATTCCTCTTATCCAACATCAATTTGCTAATGATTACAATTTCAAAAAGATAATTACAGAATGACTCTTCAAGTTTCTGAGCAGCTGATTTAATATGGAATGTCCACAAAACAAGTTAGTTCCTGTTTCTAACTTACATTCTCGAGTTACCTGTTCTTGTATCTCGATTTATTTATCTGAGAAACTAGAAAGTGCAAAGTGTTCTGTCGTGAAGACTTTCTCATGTCTGAAAACGTATCAATGATTGAAATGAAATGAAATTAAAACATATCAGTGATTGAAATGAAATCAATGATTATATGGTTAAATAACCACATTCTTCACTTAGTTTATTGTTAGTCTTAGGTTATATGGAGCAATTGCCATACAAGTCACTGTGTAAGTTGTTACTACAAAAATAATAACATACTGAGTGAATGAGTGAGTTAATATAAAGCGATTTGCCTTGCAGCTGGAACAATTTCAATCTGTGGGACTGATAAAATATATGTTAGAGAATAATCCCTCCTTTGTCAATTCATTTTGCAATTTCTCTAATTGGACAAGGATTTGCAAGTTAATGGTGGAAAAAATTACAGAGCCAAGCTGAGGGGTTTAATTCTGAGTGAACAGGATGACCGAATCAATTCAGAGAAATATACTTACAGCAAAAAGACGGAAAAATGGTTGGAACTATGGTCTGGGAGAAATGCAGACCTTCATGGGAAATCCACAAACTTGATTAACAACTATGCCTTAGCAACACTCTCAACCTTGCCCGGGTTGTGCACAGCTCAAAACTAATCCAAAAAGGAAATTAATGCTTATCATTATTGGCTAACACCCACTTTCTGAAAATGAAAAAGAAACCCTTTGAAGGGATATGCTGTATATGCTCAACAAAAATATGTTGACAAGACTTGCCACAGCACGGCGTTAATATACGTCAGCTTGCCAAAGGTTGCTTTTCAGAGGTGGAAGGATTGTCACGCACTTGCACTGTGAGCTTGGCCACAACTTAAGGTTTAGGAAGAAAAGTGCTGACACTTCCTACCTCAAATCCTCACCATGTCTCTGCCAAAGCCTCTGGAGATAAAGTAAGCATATTATTCTTTATAAGAAGAATGTTACTGAACAGACTGGGGCCTTTTTTACGGCAAATTACATGGACACTGACTGCCCTTGAACGGAATATTTTAGCCCAAAGTACAAACTTGCAGTTATGGAAATAGACCTAAACCTCCTGAACTCCCCTTGGATCCCACTCAGAGCCTTAAGGATTTGATTCAGCACATCATGAATCTCATGAAATTTAACTAGCTGATACAACAGAGCAAATCTAACATAACAATCCTCTGCATGTTAGCAACAAGTTTTTTAAACAATGTTTGTTTTTGGACTTCACTGGTGGAGAGATAGCTCCTCTTAATCTCAGTTAAGCTTTAGCTGCCTTCCCCAGCATTTTTCAGTACACACTGTTAGAAAAAGTACCACACAGGGACATTTACCTCAAGGCACAATCCAGGGCTGTCAAAATATATTATATTTATTGAGTAAAATGTCAGAAAAAGTCTACTTTTACTTGTTCTTTTAGTACTTTTTTAATTTTTGTTGCCTATCGTCACAAGTTTTCGAACAGTTTTTCGCTAAATGACACTTGACAACAGATCAAGGAATCTGAACAAATGCATGTCACCTACGCATACTTTAATTTCATTTTTACCACAGCGCTGTTGAATTCTTGTTATTGAGTGGTCAGTAGGTGATGATTAATTTTAGTTTAAGAAGTTTTCTGTAAAATAAACAAGACGTTTAAATAAACAAGACATTTATTTAACATTTATGGAAGGAGTCTCCATAGTTAGTGCTGGATGTAAAGCAGAACTTTAAGATTTCCACCATGGGAAAGTCTTCAGGCCTTTGTGTTTTGCAGTTTTGCAGTAGAACGTGAGGGAACAACTGTTTATAGCTGTTGTAACATAAGTTATGACAGGAACTGACTTGTTTTCTGGCCATTCCACAACATTAAATGTAACTAGAAAGAGACAAAAAGTATGTCTTTAATAACTAAAATAAATAATTGTAGTCTTTGGAAAATTGCTGTGGTATAAGAGGAATAAAACACTTTGAGCTGTTATAGGACAATAATCACCTTCAGGGTGGTAACAGAAGTGTTTGATCCCTTATATTTTCTAAGTAAATGTAAAAAGTACATGTCCTAAGGGTGATTATTTAAGAGCACATATATATATATATATACTCTATTACTCACCCTTAGGACATGTACTTTTTACATTTTATATATATATATATATATATATATATATATATATATATAATATAAATAAATATAAATATATATAAATATAATTATATATAATATATAATATAAAATTTAAGAGCATGTATATAAAGGCATTCAGTTGGATTAATATTTGACAGCATTCCATTATGAAATCTTTAAAATATTTAATTGACTGCAATTTTTAAAGGAAGGTTCTCTCCCCAGTGATAAGCATTTCTAAACTAAAACTAAAACTCCATTTGAACAAAAGTAGTTTGCGGATACATGTCTTACCCCGTACACCAGCTCCCCAACCATGCCATTCCAGATCTTCGTGTCTGGGTCTCGAGCTCCATACTTTCCGTCCGGCACGATAGAGATCTTGTATTTGATGCCAATATGATTGGCGATCTCATTCGCCAGATCCACACAGTATCCCTCATACCTGTCATTACCGTCGTACATCTCCCAGTTTTTCTTCAGCATCACATATGGGCCTTCCTGGAAGGAGCAAACCACATAAGAGGTTCAAACTGGCAACCCGTCAAGAACTCCAGCCAACCCAAGCAAGTGTCGGATTTTTTTTTTTTTTTTTTGGATTTTGGTACATTCGTCACTGATTAGTCATCAAAGAACATAAAACAAAAACAAAAAAACACTGTGCAAGGAAAAAAGAATACCCATTTAATACATATCAACACATCACGTTTGCCAGAACAGAGAAATAAAACATACAGCAAAGGAAATACAACTGCAACACACTAACAGAATTCAGTTTCTGATATTCATATAATTCTACTGTAGAACATCCATTACATTTAGAATTACATCACTAGGTAATAAAAATCATTACATAATAAAACATCTTTTATGCAACACATTATGGAGGTCATAATATAATCAATGAATAGAGGTTATCAATAAAGAAAGTCATAATCAGGGCTAAATAATGTACAAGGTCAGAGAGCCAATGCCATCATTACCATTATTAACTATAACAAGGCACAGTAATACAACGAGCTGTCGATAGCTGTAAATATTCAACTCACAACCACTTACAAAGCAGAATATAAGACTTCAAACACTGTTCAAAACTAATCTCAATGAATTTTTTTATTTTAAAGCTTCATATGCAGCACTACACTAGAATACTTTACACAATCCAAAACTGCTTACATGATCATAACACAGAAATAATTGCCTTAATACCTAAAAATTACAATTAATCCAAGTAGGAAAAAACAAAAACACATTTTCTAGAGACTAGAGAAAGGCTAAACAGCGCAAAAAACACACCACTATGCTTTATTATAATTTGAAAATAACAAATTACCAAGTTTATCAAAATTCATGAAATCCACATCTTGCCAAGTGAGACACATTTCCATAAACACTCTCAAAAACCTGCCTCTCTTCTCAGAGATGTTTTCTAAGCCATATGGCTGGCCCAGAACCATGAAAGGCATAAAGCCCAGCAGGGCGAATCAAGAACTCGCCCCCCAGCAAACAGAGAGCTCTTCATTAAATTCAGACTGATGATTCATTTCATCTTGGATTTTTTTTTTTTGCAGTGTGAGGAGGCAGCATATGCCACATATTTACACACTTTTTATTAGTAGTTTCTATATTTTTAATATTATTCTTGGACAGCTTTGATCAGTCTCAGTGAGTGCAAAGACGACTTTTGGGAATTTCAGGAGAAACGTGTAATTTCATCATGGATTTTGAACGTCTTTTGTTGCCGTTGGTGTAGTACGTCAAACTTAACCTGGACAAAATAGGTGAATATTTAGAGGCCAGATCAAATCACATCAAGACTGATTTAATGTGAATCCATAACAATGTCTTTTTAGTCTAATTAAAGTCAGACCAGGTTGGCCCAATAATGGACATCCCGGGTCAGTTGGCGTTCACTGGGGCAGGAACAATAAAAGTGTAGACAGTTTATTAACAGTGATGCATAGTGCCACTAGTGCAGGCTATCAGCAGGGCCAAGACATGTTTTACTGCAGAATAGTCACTCATGCAGAATTACAACCCAGCAAAAAAACAACAGAAAAAAGCTTGCACGCAAGTGCTTACCTTAAAGGAATGGTTCTGCAAAAAAAAAATTAATCGCTCCAAATGTATTTGCTTATGCAAACTCAATTTTGTAAAATTGCAGGGATAGTTCATAAGTACAAATGTAAGTTTAGAATGTAACTCTAACTATATCACTTCCATTATAGTACACTTTACTGCAGGAAGGAATTGATGGTCTGGTGACTGGTGACAAGTGAAATTTAGGTGAATTATCCCAGCTATTTTGCAATGATAATTTATAAAAAATTTCAATTATGTACAGTACCGTGCAAAAGACCCTATATTTTTTTAGTACAAACTCTGTTCTAGATTTTTAGTTTATGACTTCTATATTATTGATTCAGTACAAAAACATTTTAGGTTTCCAAACATCAGTTTTCCAGCACAAAATTAAATCTTACAGGAAAATGTTTGTATGTCAGTAAAGAAAGCAGCAGATTACATAAGAGACACTTTTCAGACAGAAAAACATAATGAAGGTTTCTGGGTTTTGCTGCAGAAATAAGAAGTAAGTGTGACAGTCAAAGTCTCCAGAAGAACTGTGGCTGCTTCTGCATGGTGCTCATTAAAACTTACAGCTCATTTCCTTAGAAAACTGCACACACTGTACCTGAGACTACTATTTTTTTTTAAAAGTGAAGGATCGTCACAGCAAACATTGACTTTGTTTCATTTATTACTGTTTACTGCTCTTTATAGTATTTTTTTAATGTAGAAACATTTAATTTCATTATTTTTGAAGGCATCTTTGCTCTACAGCATTTCTTTGGATGTGCCAAAGACAGTACTGTATGTTAATCCCTTAAAGTACTGGCCTCTATATAGTATTTAGTAAATACAGTGTAAATACAGTGTAATAGGAAAAGTATGTATTTATGAGTAAAGAATGCAAGTCTCAATCCACTGACGAATCCTGGTAGTTTAAGAGGTTAACAATGGTATCTGAAGCATGTATATACAGATTTGGGAAGTATTTATAGAAAATACTTGACTTAGATGTCCATTAGTTGTTAGCTACAGTAGATGGACTCATGGCTAATGATGCAAATGTCAGACACCAAATATATCCTAAAGCTCTGTGGATGATCCCTGCTATTTTGCAAAATAGTTTATTCAAAATGGGATGTATGTTAATCCCTTAAAGTCCCAGCTTCCATATAGTATTCAATAAATACAGTGTAATAGGAAAATGATGTTATAAGAATAAGGAATACAAGGCTAGTTATAGTTTAAGAGGCTAATGATGTTGTGTGAAGCAGTGTATACAAAGATTTAGGAACTACTTATTTTCCATGAAACAGACACCCATTACTTGTTAGCTACATCAGACTTGCAGCTAACATGCAAATGTCTGATACCAAAGAAGTACTGATCTACTACAATTGGAATAAATAACATTTTTGAGGAACCATTCGACAGAGAGAAATATCAAGCAGGAACAATTCAGAGAAAATGACTTAAACGTCTGAAAATAGTTAGTGTATTCCTAATGAATGCTAAATACTGAAAACTTCTGCTGATTGTAGTGAAAAACCTCCTAACGAATGTATCTGAATGAATGAACCATGCACGCTCGGTACATTTACAACACATCTACAGCACTGCGCAAAAGTCTTAGGCACATGCAAAAACACGCCGAAGAGCAAAGACACCTTCAAAAAAAATTTAATGTTTCTACATTTAAAAAATACTATAAAGAGCAGTAAACAGTAATAAATGAAACAAAGTCAGTGTTTGGTGTGACGACCCTAAAAAATTAGTAGTCTCAGGTACAGTTTGTGCAGTTTTCTAAGGAAATGAGCTGTAAGTTTTAATGAGCACCATGCAGAAGCAGCCACAGTTCTTCTGGAGACTTTGACTGTCACACTTGCTTCTTATTTCTGCAGCAAAACCCAGCAGCCTTCATTACGTTTTTTTGTCTGAAAAGTGGCCTCTTGCGTAATATACTGCTTTCATTACAGACATACAAACATTTTTCTGGAACATTTAATTTAATGCTGGAAAACTAAAGTTTGGAAACCTAAACTGTTTTTGTACTGACTCTATAATGCAGAAGTCATAAAATAAAAATCTTTAACAAATTTGTACTAAAACAAAATAATTGGGTGTCTAAGACTTTGGCACAGTACTGTAGTACACAGTACATTCAACCTATTTGTTTACCCCTAAATGAACACTCCTGCCGATTCATCCCACGCGCCGTTTCCTAATGCATGGATCATTACTGTTCTTGCAGAGTCCATCCATCGTTCAGTTGCTTAATGAGGGCTGGGCTTTGTCTTTGCCTGTGTTTGTCCATGGCTCAGTTTCTCATCGTGGAGCTCATTTCAGCTGGGGAAGCGCCTGTCCATGGCTCAGCATTATTGCTTTTTTCGCTTCAGATCTGTCTGTGACTGTCCATGCCTTAATATAGGGAGGGGGCTCAGTTTTCGGCTCTGCAGTGTCCTTTCTTCTTTCTGCTCAGTTTCTTAAATAAGGATTCTTCAACACGGGCTGAAAAGAGGAGCATTTGCTTCAGGTGTGACTCTCCCATTCCTTGCTGTATCAACATCCATACCTTTTAGGTTACATAATTTCCCTAGTGTGTGCAAACACACTATACACTAAACAGGCTACACACTGTACGCAATAGTTACAAAATAAAAGCGCAATGCAGTGCGACAACATATTTGTGTTGAAAGAGATTCACTTCATGCAGGGTTCTCTCTGTTATACCCATGAAATGAACAATTTCCAAAAAAAAAAAAAAACCCAAACAAAACAGCGACAGAACAAATCAAAACAGCACATCCTGGGCACCATGTAGGGCAGCCATGACACCTTCTGACACATGACAGAGGCAGATGACACACACATTCCTGCGCTGTTGGAAAAATGTTATCAGCAAATGCATGGACCAAAAAGGATGTATATTTGAATGCCAAATCAAGGCACACCAGTACTGGATTAAGATGGCTTAGTAATCTCTCAGGACAGTGATATGACTGACAGGTCAAACACACATTATTGCTAATTTGACACACATCATTTATTAAAATGCAAGTGAATGTAAATGCAAGAGGCAGCTCATTGTGGCCTTTGAACGCTCATTTACACAAGCAGGACACCTCATCAAGTGGAAGCATTTGGATGAGAGACAAACGGTCTTTTTGAGGCTGACAACTGTTCCTGTGTGTGAATATCATTTGTCTAGGAACATGAGAAAACAGATATAATACTCACCATAATAGTCGTCACGATCACTGTCCTGTTCTCCATTCCGGATGTTTCATTTGGAAGCAAGGCTTGGTCCTGGATCAGGACCAACTTATCAGCGTCATTCCAGTAGCCAATCTGAGGAAGACACACATATGAGGTCAGAAGGGACATCTGTGTTATAGTGTTTACCTCATGTGGGTATTATTGTAATTTTGAGTTGAAGTTTCAGAGATGTTTTTCTCCTTGGATTTGGAAATTGGTTGTTTCTATGGCACAGTACAAAATGCCTAAATAAATACACGAACATCTATAATAGCAGTTATGAGAAACCATAGATAACCATTTAAAGAAAGCATGAAATGGAAATCGTGTGTTTTTGTCTGTTAACGTGAAATGGGATAGTTAGTCAGGAAATAATATATGACTGGACTCTGGTTTAATCCAAAATCTGAGTATTATTAGTAAAAAAAATTTTTTTAAATTGTGTTTTGAGTGAATGATGCTGATGAATCATGTAACTGTCTCCGCAGGGACATGTGGAAATGTCAGTTTTGATTTCAGGTTGTCTATAATAGCTTTCACTGGTATGTTTTAAGCTAAAATCTAAAAGCTGGATGTTGGATGGATGTGTACTAGAGTTTAATCCTGAAACTACACTCCCAAATACCTTTAACTCAAAGCTGCTGCTATTTTAGTTTGTGATGTCAGAAACTGACAGAAATTTTTCCAAGTGATAATTAACTGAATTTTCAACAGATAATTATGAATAATTACAGAAACTTGAAATGCCCATAATTCTAAAATGACACCTTATTTGTGAATGTGCATGTAATCAGTGCATGTGTTTGTTCTTGTGAGGTACTGAACAACATGACCTGCATCTGAACACAGCTGCTCTGTGTGGACGTGTTATTACATTGAAGCAGGCTAAACGTGATCCCACTCCAAAGGACGCTAGGGTGAACTTGGAAATGATGTCACCTTGTGTTATATCATGCCGAGTGATGATGGATAAATGGGGGGTGGGGGCAGGCTTAAGCGCTGGGCCTCCCATGACCATACAGGAGCCAGAGGAGTGAGAAGAGCCTGCAGCATCCTCTCAGCTGGCTGATTGATGCTCCTGAAAGGCTCTGGATGCACTCTCCCCCTCCCTGCCCTGCCTCCCTCTATCACTCTCCATCACTCTTCCCCAGGCACGGTGCAGCCAGAAGCCACCACACACCATAAAACACGGTGCAAACACTGAGCCTCCACAGGACACAGAACAGGTGCTTGACAGGAAGCTTTATAGTACCTACTAAAGAGCTGCATGGAAATGGAGACTGTTGGAATACTGCAGTGTTCCACAGTTATCTGCTGGGATGGGGCAAGATTAAAAATATTTCCATTGGTCATGGTCCGTTGGCATGGGGAGAGGCTTTATGGTATTCCCATGGGCAGGAGTGGTAATAAAACGTGCATCAACAGTGAAGAAAAGGTGAGGAAATCAATTGTCATATTTGTCATAGCTTATAATAGTACACTATGTGAGTTAGGAAACAAATTGCTTTACACATATGAGAATACATAAACTGATTTACTGGGGAAAAGAGAAAGCAGCTACATTTACATGCAGCCTAAAAATCTGCTAATAATCTGACTGACAGCTTAATTGGAATAAAAAAATGTGAATAAATAGGATAATAAATGGGTAAAGACCAAAACAATTGAGGCCAACCTAAAAGAAATTACAGTCTGATCAAGCAAGGAAGTCAGTCCATTTATTAATACCTAATTTAATCATTTACCTACATTGGGGATGGGGAGCACATGGGGATATGGTGGCTTGGGTTTGGGACCAATGACTGTATATGTGGGTGTGCAAGTATATTGATTTTACTTTTGTCATAAAATTTTTTTTAGAGCTTTGAGTCATGACTGACTGAGTTACCATTTCCTAGGTAACTGACATTGGTAAATCCATCATGGTAATCTAAATAAAGTAAGTATAAGTAGCTAATATAATGTACCAACTGACAATATACTGGTAAACAACAGTAACAATTTATACTCAACACAAGCTCCTTTTGAGGAAAAAATTGTTGCTGTCCATAATTTTCATCTAGCTCTGGCACCTGCAGTAAGTTACCCATCTGAATGCACTCTTTTATGCTCTACTTGTTCTGTTCGTGGAGTACATATAAAAAGGAGTGACTGGCTAACCTTACCAAGCTAGTTTGAGTGTTAGCTATGGTCATACAGTCATTAGTAATTTGTTAACTATTTGTTAAATTTGTTGTCTTGGTGTATGCCATCACTTTGCTCATTCATGTTGGCTTAGTAGATATAATAGATAGATATAATATCAGCTGATGGTCTGTGAGAACAGTTTACAGCAGAACAAGTCATGGCTTTGCTACAGAACTATCAAGAGCTTCAGGTGCATGTTTCAAAGTGCATGCATGTTCATGAGGCTTGAATGTCATATCCTAAACTGCCAATCACCTCATTAACCACACCCTTTTAATTATCATCAAATAACTCATATAAAGCATGTTTTTCTTAAGGACAAATTTTGGGGGAGATATCAAGGTCAACTGACAGAAAATTATTCCCAAAAATGTGGAGATGTAACCAAAATGTAAGTTTAGCTCATTTTCCATTCACTTATATGGGAAAAGGTGGGGTGAAAATTGTACTGCAGCCAGCCACTACAGAGCCCCAGAGACATTTTGGCTTCATTTTTTTCACCCCTCTTACAACATCCACCCATATATACAGTCATTGGTCAGGACACATGGGGATGGGCTGAAGATTGTTTTGGTATGTATGTAGATGGGGTGGGATGGTATTGGGGCAAATGGGGACAGGATGGGTAAGGGTTTGAGGCACATGAGGATGGTGTTGGGGCACATGGGGATGGGCAGGAGATGGTGTTGGGGCACACAGGAGGTGTGGTGATAGGCCTCATGTGGATAGGGTGGTGCACATACATATGGGGATGAGTCTACTCTGGGGCATATGAGGATTGGGTGAGAAAGATATTGGGCAACATGGGGATGGGGTAGGGATGTGTTTATGGTATATAGGGATGGGGTGGGTAAGGGTTTGATGCACATGGGGATGGGATGGAGAAAGTGTTAAAACACATTGTAGGTGAGGTGAAAAGGGTGTTGGGGCGGATGGGGATAGGTTGGATTGGTGTTGGTACACATAGGCTATAGAGAAGACGGTGTTTGAGCATAGGATAGGATAAGTACATTGTGGGGCACATGGCAATGGGGCTGGGGCAAATAGGGATTTGAATAGGACAGTATTGGGCCACAAGGGGATGGGCTAGAATGGTTTTTCGTACACATGAGAGATGGTTTGGGCGGTGTTAAGTCACATGGGGAAGGGGTTGTGGCACATAGGAATAGGGTAGGATGTGGCTGTGGCACATGGGAATGGGGTGGGAATAGTGTTGGGGTATAAAGGAATGGAGTGGTGATGAGTTGGGTATAGGAGAATGGAGTGGTGATGTGTTGGGGGTATATGGGGATGAGGTGGTGACAAAGATGGAGCACATGGTGACAGGGTGGGCGGTCTTGAGGCAAAGGAGGAATGGAGTGAGGACTGTGTTGGATTATGTGAGGATGGGGTGAGGATGGTGTTGGGTCACATGCAGATGTGAAGGAAAAGGGTTTGAAGCACATAGGGAATGGGGTGCAAATGATGATGCAAATGGTGATTGGATTGGAATGATGTTAGAGATGACAGAAACAGTACCTACTGAGGCCTGCTTTGAAACTGCATAATAATTCAGCTTTAGAGATTTTAAATGTCTTAACTCTAACAAAATATCCTCCAAATGAATATGATAATAGCAGACTGTAACTGTAAATTTGTAATCCTTGAGGCGATTACAAATTATTACAAATTTGTCTTCTACAGTCTTGGCTTTTCACAAAGACAGATTTATTGAGGGCAGCACACACCATTTAAACTAGAAAGTTAAGTATTTCATTTATATAAATTATATGTTACATTATTTAAAACATTTTAATGAGTCACTTAAATGCTAATGTGACTATAAAATGCTTTGCTGTGTAAAGAGATCCATATCTTCAAGTATGCTGGGAAACCCTGAAGCAGTGCCGGAGATATACAAAGGGCACAATCCGCATGAAAACGAATAATTTGTACTGTTTTTGCTAAAACAACTGCATCAGACAAGTCATGGCAAATTAAAGCTAGAGAAAAGAGCATAAATAAGACTGCAACAGCTCTGAACAGATGTAAGTAGACAGACAAGACGACAAATCATGACAACACTTTCTTACAATCAAAGACAAACTGTAAATACACCAGATGTATTTATTCTATATTTTATATAGTATAGTGTAATTTACTTGAATGTGGTAAAAGCTAAATAAATCTTTTTGTATCTATGAAGAGTTATACATTAAAAATGGAAATGGAAAGACAAATCTGTGATGATACAGATGGCACAGATGAGACATGCTGCAGATCTTACTCTTCTGGGGCCGTTGCCTTTCAACTCGAACACGTCCATAGTGTAGTTGACTCGGCGCCCATAGTGGTCAAATTGGACATTTCCTGTTAATCCTTGGAGCCGGACCTGGATTGTGGCGATAAACAATGTAATTACTGCTTATCCAGCTGCTGCCTCTCACACTCCCATTACACTGCCGCTTCTGCTTGCTCTTCAATTATTCTCCTCTCTAAGCTTAACACTTCGTATTGCACTCTCACTATCACTCTCACCTCAACTATTTAACTAACACAACTTCACTTTACTCATCAACTTCTATTTTCACCCTTATAGACTGGCTTAGGTGTCTCTCTCTCTTTTTTTTCTTGAATATACAGCCCTTCAAGAGCTCACACCAGTTCCAGTGGAGGAAAACCATAAATACATAGTAGTACCCAAGATATCCCAGTGTATATACTCCCCTGAAGTGTCCCCCATGTATAGACTACATAGATCTGTGATGGGTGACAAATGAAATGAAAAACAAGTGGTTCTGTTATGTCATGTGGGGGAAATATTTTTGCTGGCATGCTCTGTGCATACTTTCCTCCTCAGAAGGAAGCAGCCTCATTGCAAATCAATACAGTTCTTCTGACTGATCTCCTTTAATCCTGTGATGAAACATTTCTATCCTTGATGAGTGTGGTCTCTTCCGCCTCCATCCACAGGATATGAGGGCTCACTCAATGGTTTGATGAGGATGGCATTGATGTCAATCATATGCTATGGCCTCCACACTCACCAGATCTGAACCAACTGAACACCTTTGGGAGATTTTGGAGTGACGTGTTAGACAGCGCTATCCACCACCATCATCAGAACACCAACTGAGGGAATAGCTTTTAGAAGAATGGTGCTCATCCCTCTAGCACAGTTCCAGTGACTTGTAGTCAAGGTGCAATGACTCTGGTCTGGTGGCTCGTGGTGGCCCAACATCTTACTAAGATACTTTATGTGGTCTCTAAATTATTACAACTTATTCAATTTTTTCAAATCTTTCTTAATATTATTACCATCTGGGTCCAAATGTATCTTGTAAAGGAATCCATTTATGAAGCCTAATCTAACAAGTTAACATAGCTAGCTAGTGTGGCTAGTTATTAGCAAGCCAACTAGCAATTCCACAAATTTTCAGTTGTCAGCTTAGCTAACTAGTTAAACTAGCTAACAATATTGCAAGTAATGCTAAACAACACACTACATGCACAACATAGACTCGATTATTCTTGCTTACTTTTTTAGTGTTTGATTGTAACCCAGTTTTCTCAAAATTTAGTAATAGCTAGCTGATTTTATTATTGTAAACAGCTACCAGTTGAGGAGAATAAAGGCTAACACAAGC
Source organism: Pangasianodon hypophthalmus (assembly GCF_027358585.1). Lineage (NCBI taxonomy): Eukaryota > Metazoa > Chordata > Actinopteri > Siluriformes > Pangasiidae > Pangasianodon > Pangasianodon hypophthalmus. Next base: position 9,881,124 of record NC_069724.1, read on the forward strand.
TTCTGGTATACACAATCATTTGCGACAGGTAAAAGCAGGGTATTTTATCCCACTGACACTGCGTATCTTCAGTAATCCCTTCTTTCCTACTCCGTCCACTTTCTGGCTCTGCATACCTGTTTTAGTGTGCGCTCCATGTCGATGCCTTGGTTCCAGGGAGCTGCCGGGTTTGCCAGGCAGTCTCCGGCATTGCCCCTGCGTGAGATGTCCACTTTCTGCCTGCGCAGGTTCCTGAAGGCCTCTGCCATCACCATCACTCCATCGTATGTCAGAGCGGAGGTGTACTGCATAGAGAGAAGGTCACGTAAAGGTCATCTAAATACCAAGCATCCTGTGCTGCTCTCGTTCAAATGCATACTACCTCCACCTCTGGGCTTTGTGCTTCATTCCATGATAGTGTAATTTTGATAGAGTTACAGAAAAGAAAAAAACATGCACAAACACAAATATTGCCTTCGTAAATATATGACTGTATCTTTGAAATCAACACAATAAGTTTACTGTATTGTACAGGTTATAGGACATGATATTTTTTAACCTTGTCCTGATTTGTGAGAATTTCAGGAAATCCCTAAATGAGCAAGGGTGGATTTTAAATTAAACTTGATCACAAGATTAAAAAACTTGATAATATTAGGAGTTTCACCTCTGTCGACATTAATAGGATTCCTATTAAATTTAATCTACTTCTTTTTATTACACAATATTATACAGCACCACGTGGGTTGTGCCTTCATCAGTGGATGTTCGTGGATGTCCACTTCTCAGTTGGTCTGCAACACTTCCAGTCTTTCTGAATTTGTTAATAAGTTTGGCAACAGTGTTGTGTGTGATGTGCTTGCCACGTTTCCTGTTAAAGTCCATCGCAGCCTTGCGACAGCTTTCCAATCCAGCCATGAAAATAATTTCAACACGTTCTTCTTTTGTCAAAGGAGTTCTTAAAGGCTATCTGAAAAAAATATAACATAAACTATGAAAAAATTTGAAGCCATTTTGCTAAAAAGTGTTAATTTCCCCTATGTATGGAGAATTTTGGGGCACCCTGTAGTTTACCTAAAATAAGTTAGCAAACTTTGCTAGCTTCTTCATAACAGATAGTTACCACTAACTAGCTAGCTAGCTGTGTTGTGTTGTGTTTGGTAGATGGATAGTTTACCTAATGCTGCTGAACAGCTACATTGTGTAATTAAAACCAGAATTTTATGCTAAATACTATGTTGAAGTGAATAAAGTAAATAGAAGTCAAATGGTGGTGCCATATGCTCAAGTTTTTAAATGGCTGATGAAACTTTACCCTTAGCACAGCTCTTGTTATCCAGAAACATCTGCTATGCTGCAAAATTAGGACAAACCAGTGACATATAAAGCCACGTTGTATATTTGATCATTTTTGTACAAATCTTGCTCAGTTGTTAGTGTTTTTATGGTAGATGTGCTACTCCACAGAAAATCCCCTGGCTAAAGGGAAATTTGCAGTACTATAGCAACAGTGATCAGACATATATAAAGGTATTTAAATAAGGTAAGCACTGTAGCAAATGCTCAGGAATTGAAACAGTGCTGAACTATAGCAACACGTCTTAAATAAAGAGACAAATCAGTGAAATTTGGTTGCTTCAAAAGACAAAGTACTGAGCTTGACAATACACTGCATTTGCTGGTTCAGATAAAGAACAGCTGCATTACAGAAATAACGTCATGCTTCTGTGGCACAAAAAAAGGGTTCAGCGAGTGTGTCAGCATGAACAAGAGAAACCACGCAAATGGGGAATAGAGAAGGGAGAAGAGAGCAGTTAAACACTGAGTTAGACTCATATGAGCATGTCGTTGGACATTTTTTCAGCATGTTAAATTACACATGCATGTTCAGTTTCTGGGGGAGGGGCTTGAGGAGAGAAGGACACTGCGTTCCATGGATACAGTGCATATAAGCACATCTGTCTTCGCTGTTGACAAATGCAAAGAAACATGTGCATGTCTGTATGAGACGTGTGATATGACGATATGACTCACCTCACCCAAGTTTTTCTTTTGCTCTCTCTCTCTCTCTCGCTCTCTCTCTGTCTCTCCTCTCTCTCTGTCTCTCTACATGGACACTGCACAAGTACCAGTATTTTAGCTCTGCTTTTTGCCCCTAGCCCCTAGGGTGTGAATGTTAATAACAAGGTATGCAAATGAACCTGTCAGTCTTTAAAGTGGATTTTAAAGAAATATGTGTTTGATTACAGGCTGTCTGCAAATTATACACGTTTAAGCCTTTTAAAGGCCATTTTAAAGACCACATTTGCAGAAGAGACTTACCAAATACAAAAGCAGTCAAAACAACACATACATAATAATAATCTATTAGTGTTTATTCAGCATCAGCTGCCCCTAGGTGTGAATGAATGTGTGGATGTTTGAGGGCATGGTGCCCCCGTTCCATCCAGGAGTATTCTCACCTCGCACCCAGTGTTCCTGGGATAGGGTCTGGATCCAGTGCAACCCTGACCAGGATAAAGGAGTTACTGAAGATGAATGAATGAAAAATGAAATAAAAAGTAAATGACATTAAACAGCAAATTTAAGGAACTTGCTTTAAACGATCATCAATGACCTTCTGTTAGGCGACATTTTTTTGTCATTTAACTTTTTTTTTTTATAACCATGTAGTATGGAAACTTTACAAGCTGAAAACGAATATCTAATGACTACTGGGTTACTAAAAAAAACATGGCTGGCATCAGCCAATCAGCTTTCTACAGGCATTTTACAGAGTTTGCACTGAGCTACTGCCACAACACTATGGTCTCCTTAGTGTTCTATGCAACTTGGGAAAAATTGGCCAATGTGAATGTTATATGCAAAGGGTGCTTGGACCCCGGAGATCGCTACTTATAGCTATATTTATTGTTCTAATCATGGAATTTGGAGTCACACAGTATAACGAACCCAGAAAATTTTGTAATTGGGTGAAACTATTTACATCAACGTCAGAGAACTGTAACTTTCCCCTTGAGTGCTGATTGGTCAGGGCTAAGAGCTAAGGCTGGGCTTTTGCATAACGTTGAATTTAGGTAATCAGTGCATTATTATAATTCCCTGCTGAAAATGAAACCAATGGGGCATTTTGGAGAACAAATTTGCTTTCAGTGTGCATGTCTGGTCCGTGAACCAGACACTCTGACCTGCTACTGCTACTAAACTCGGTTTTAATCCGCTCTTCTCGAGTGAATAACACTTCTGCCTTTTCTTTCTGTCCCTCCTTTTCCATGCCTCACTGTTCAGCCACTCTTATCTGTTTGAAGGCAGTTCAAAGCTTTGAGAAAAGGTGTAAGAGGTGAAGGACTGCTGGCACAGATTTTTTCCTTTACAAACAAAACACTAAACCCATAGAGAGACCTCAATGCGAAAAACATCAGATTGTCAGAGGAGATGAAGGAGACAGACAGAAGAGCATGGGAGAGAGGAAGAAGGTGGAGATGAAGAAAGCAGGATATGTGTAGAGAGACTAGCACAGCGCTGCAGTCATGTATTAATTATCAAAGATGACGGGAGTTCATTATGTCCTCCAGGCCAGGAGGCGGATGTTACATCATTCCCTTAGATTCATTAGAGAGGCTTTGGGGTGATGCCGAGGAGAAAAGCAGCCTGCCGTTAGCACCAGGGTGGGGGGTTAAAGAGAACGCGTTCAGCCCCATTCATCCTGCAGTAATGCCCTCCGTTTCATCTGGACCTCTGCAGTTCAGAGCGGGGCACAAATTTATCTAAGCCCTTAAACAAGAGGACTGAGCCGGGTGCAGCTGCTGAGGATTCAGATGATGAAGAGGATAGCACAGACTTCAGGGACTCCGAGAATAGCCGTGGCACCAAAAGAGCTTCAATTAAGTGCTAGGCGAGCATTGAGTGTGGCTTTGGCTATGCAAATAACACGGCTTTGAACAAACACACAGAGAGAGGAGGCAATGCCAGATCCATGCTGTTAGACCTGCAGTCAGTCACAATGTGTATGAATCACAGATTTCTATGTCCATATGTGGTCAAACACACAAACACGCACACAAAAAAAACACTGCTGGCCAAGTGTCCCTCTGTGAGCCATTAAAGCCTGTAACCTCTCGAGGACACAGGTCCCAGTCCACGCCAGCAGCGTGTGCTTAGGAAAAGCCGTCCTAATGCAGCATCCCTCAAGGCCACGGCAAGAGGATTTCCTTCAGCACGTCAATCTCATGGCATTCTCTACTGACTGTCATCCTAATCAGTTCCCGTGGGGATGCGCAATCACGGTGAAAGGAAAAGGACTGAAATGCAGCAGCGGCTTGAGCATCTCTGGCAACGTTACACACAGGATGGCTAATGGGAAACTGCTGATGCTGAAAGAAGCTTAATCATTGCATATACAGCGGATCTATAATATACAGAATAATACATTGCATACGGGGCTTTGGGTGATGAAATGTACAGAACACTAGCAAACCAAGTATTCTGCTTAGACTGTTATTATTAGTGGGTTTGACACTGTTTAAATCCTGGTGAAAAATCTTTTCAGTTTTCAGTCCTGCATTAAGATAGACTTGAACAGGTTTTTTTAAAACCATTGAAATAATCTATGTAAACAAATAAAATGCTTCATATATTCATACCACAGTGCTGTTGCTATGACAATCCATAATCAGAAATGAGGAACAGGAACTAGGGTCAAAACTATAGAAAAGCACAACTAGAAAACTCTATGATTCAGACAATCAAAGCGTCGCTTAGACATAATGACAAAAAAGTGTGATATTATAGATAAGACACTGCAACAAACAATGACATACAAATGATATAAGAAACAAAACACAGAACAGGTGAACACAATTGGTTTAAAAAAAAACAAAAAAACAGACAGGGCAAGGGCAGAGACAGATCTAGAACCAAAATTTTATCACATGATGCTTGTCACCATGGGAACCACTACACGAAGAGGGAATCCATGACAGATAGTTCTAGTTTGTCAGGAGAAATCTGCATCTCTATCACTCAAATTTACCTTCTGACAAACTTTACATTCTGGGTAGAATATATTTTAGCAGGAACTGGTACATTTGAATCATGGTGTGAGTGAGTTTACCTTGGGAGGGACGTCTGAGCCGGGGTACTCTCTCTGGTCCAGCTTGTTCCAGCGCTGCAGGAGTTTAATCACCATGGGATTGCTGAAGTCCACCAGCTGAAAGCCTGTCACGTTTGCCCCACCATGCATGAAACGCTCCAGATTGATGTCCTTAAAACCCTGTTGCAGTGGACAAAAGAGAGAGGAAGAGAAATATTCAAGCTGGCCTGTGATAAGCCTGATTCTGTAAACACTCGTCCCCCTGCTTGCCCTCGTGAGCCAATCCCATGCCTGTTCTGTTTTGTCACCGGTGCTGCAGCCCGGAATATGAATTAGACTCGACATCTTGAAAAGGAAAAAGATTAAGAAAACCACAGAGGGAGGAAGGAAGAGTAGGAGGATGTGAATTGAGGAAATATGCAGGAAGGAAGAAGGAGGAAGTAAAGAGGAAAAACAATTTCACTCACCAAATTTGCCATGATGTAATGGTAGCCTTTGACATGCTTGCCAACGCTCACAATCTGCAAACACAACACACACATCGTCACCGTTCACTCGACACCTGAATGAAACGCCTGTGCCACCAGCCGAGGGGGAAATCAGACTTCTGCTGTTTTTAATTAACAGTAATAATAGAGACTGCCTCAGCTTATAATGTTCTGTCAGCGCAGAGATATTAAGTAAATACGGCCTCTCATATCTCAAAGAAGTGTGACAGAGAGGGAAATTATTTTGAAAGGCAATCACGTGAAAATCTGTCACAGCATATAGAAAACGCACTTGCACACTAAATCATTGTAAACAGTTTTAATCTACTTGTTTGTTCAGTTAGAAGTTTTTTAACTATAGACACACTTACATGTAGTACATCTGGTTGTTTACAGATCTTGTATCTGGGTTGTAGGCTTTTAAGCACATGCAGTCATTTGTAGCTAAATGCTTGCAGACTGCAGTAAGCGGGACTGAAGTCTTATTTCTGTATGCATGTAATATGCTAATCAGCTCTTAAGTCTAGACCACCAACATTGTGTTGACCTCATTTCCAGATGTTCTACCAAAAACATGGTTGCCATGTCAAAAATAGGAATTTGCATGCTGTTTTTAACTGCTATGACCTCAGAGTACAGTGGCATTTTCCATGTCAGAAGGAGGATATTTAGACTCTTCGGTCCATAATTTTGAACAGTATTTCTAGACCTATAATAATCATATTATAGATCAGATCTTGCTAGGTATTTCATTTCAGGCCAATATTAACTTTTTTCTGGTCCATAAAAAAACCCATACATAGTTTAAATGGTGTCAGCTGGCAGAAGGGGAGGGCTTGTCAATATTTCATAGCAATTGCAATTGCAAACCATGTAAGCAACAGGCTCTAAAAATGACAAACTGCCTCTTTGATACAGTGCTGATCATTGTAGAAAATACTGTGGTTAACAAACAATTTTTTTTCTCTTTTTCTTTCTTTCATCTTCTGAACATGCACTTGTTTCTTTGTTTTTTTATTCTGTTTGCATACCCCTGATCAGAAGGAGGAAGGAACTCAAAAAGAAGGCACTTAAAATGATGTAAACTGTACAAGTATTGAATAATTGTGTAAATCCTACCCTAAAAAACTTCATGGCCCTCAAGAGGGGATGCTGGTGGGTTTATTGAAGGAAGGAGGAGTACATATATATATATATATATATACACTACATGGCCATAAGTATGGCCAAAAGTATTTGGACACTTGACCATCACACATTTATGTGGTTCTTCCTCAAACTGTTGCCACAATGTTGGAAGCACACAACTGTCTAGAATGTCTTTCTATGTTGTAGTATTACAATTTCCCTTCACTGGAACTAAGTGGCCCAAACCTGTTCCAGCATGACAATGCCCCTGTGCACAACCTGAGGTCCATGAAGACATGATTTGCCAAAGTTGGAGTGGAAGAACTTGGGTGTCCTGCACAGAGCCCTGACCTCAACCCCACTGCACACCTTTGGGATGAACCTGAAACGCTGATTGCACCCCAGACCTCCTCACCCAACATCAGTACCTGACCTTACTAACAATCTTGTGACTGAATGAGCAAATTTAGTCTAAAGCTGTCCCAGAAGTGTGGAGGTTATTATAACAGCAGAGTGGAACTAAATCTGGAATGGGCTGTTCAAAAAGCACATATGGATGTGATGGTCCGGTGTCCAACCTTTGGCCATATAGTATATATGAATATATACACTCACTTATACACTTATAGGAACACCTGAACACCTGCTCATTCATGCATATATCTAATCAGCCAATCATGTGGCAACAAAACAATGTATAAAATCATGCAGATACAGGTCAAAAACTTCAGTTAATGTTCAAATGAAACATCGGAATGGAGAAAAAATGTGATCCCAGTGACTTTAACTGTGGCATGGTTGTCGGTGCCAGACAGGCTTCGAGTATTTCAGAAATACTGCTGTTCTCCTGGGATTTTCATGGGTGCATTCACACACATGTGAAACGATCGGATGTAAAAAAGTCATGTATTTCTCATTTGCTTTTTGTGCGATCATCTGAGTTGTACCTGCTCCAGCATGTTGGTGAGTCGCTCTGGCTCCAGGTCTATGACGAATGTTTTCTCCTGCCTGCGATCCAGGTCCTCCAGGAGCTGCCGGTAGTTTGCGTCATTGAAGTTCTCCACGCAGATTGCACTGACCTGCCAGCCATTCTGACCTGCTTTCTCCATGATGGCCTGCAGGATAGAGTATCCTGTAGAAGAAAAGAGGCTGTCATCATAACTCAGAATGAGGATTGCGAGTTTATTTTGCATGTTTTTCAACACTGCGATGTGCTGAGCAGCTCGACAGCCATAACATTCTAGATAGAAAGCCCTACCATACTGTTCCTAAAAAACCTGTACCACATTTCCATTGAACATCAGTGAATCTAAGTGCTGTGGTAACATATTTCATGTGTTAAGAATCTGTGTAAAAATATTATTTCATTGCTTTGAAAGATATAAAAATGACTGCTGTTAGCTTGTGCATGTATTGTCTTTACTGGAAGGATAGTGTGCTTGCTAAATTAGCATGCTAACTGTCTCAACAAATCTTCTCTACCTATGTTAGCTTACTAGATTATAGCTACACTGTTTATTTAATGAAGATGTGCCAACTAACAATTCTGCTTAGTTAAGCTTAACTAACATTATGTCTCTATCAGTAGTTACATTTTGTTTCATATCTAGTCAAGTTCACTATTCTGAGGCAGCTCAAGTTTTTTTTTTTTTTTAATTGTGTACTTAATGTCATTAGTCAGGTCCACCAGCAAACTAGCATATATTTGGTTAACTCATATTGCGCAACTTAATAATATTCGTTCACTATCAAGAAAACTAAGATTAGGCTAACTATGAAATCATGCTGAAACCTGTATTTTATTCCTGAAGCAGTATGTCAAGCTTAGTGATGATGTCATTTAAGTTTTTGTATTAGCCAAATTAAGTTTTAATTTGGTGAATCAGATTTAACTTGATTTAACAGAGATGCTTGTTACTTGGCAAAATCAGGATGTGTTTCCAGGATGCCAAACCACACAAATGTGTCATTTTATGGCCATTTTAAGGTATGAGTCACCAAAACAGCCCCCTAGCATGTGATATCTGAATAGTAGTGTGAAGATTCTCTTTTCCCAGCAGCTTCTTCTCACCTCCATAAAACAGATCAGCACTTGCCTGAAATAACACGCAAAACTGTGATTCTGAGTTCATTAAGTCACACTAGCAGGCACAAAGAGCTGCACGTTCTCTCAGCTTTGAGATGTTGTTGAGAATCTCAAAGCACTGATGAGTAGAGTTTTAATTTCAGCCTGCCACGTTGCTTTGTGTTAGATATGTTAATGTGGCTGCTGGAGAGACACCCCCAGCCTCCTAGGGCCACTTGACTCCAGGATGAGCAGATGTCCATGTAAAATGGACCCTTATGGTCACAATCAGAAATTGGCACCACCTCCCTTTCGCTTCGATAATTAATGGATTAACCTATGCCTAATCTGGCAAGCTTGCAGTTCACCATTTGGGAATCATGTCTGTTCATGATTGCTAGCCTACTGCTAGCATGTTCTACCATCCATAGCCTAAATTTCCAAATGGTGAGGCACTGGAGCCAGCACTGGCAATCAGTGATATTGTTTTTACCCAACAAGCAGGATGATGGATCGCCTTCCAATTGTATTGGTTCATGTTTTTGTTGTTTATGTTTTTGGTTGGAATCATAGATCATGTGATTCAGAGTGATATAAATCAATATGGTGACCATATTGCATTGATCCTCAATGAATAAGCTGTCTACTGACATGTGAATGTAAACATATACACAAAAAAATGTTTCCCAATTATTTATCCTGAACATCTCTGAATCTAAGTTTTGTAGCAACACATTTTATGTATAAGTATCCGTATAAACATTTAATTTCATTGTTTTAAAACATGTAAAAGTAACTGATGTTAGCTTGTGGATATATTGTATTACTAGAAGGATTGTTTTTCTAGTTAAATTAGCAAAAAAAAAAAGTCACTGTTGTAGCCAATGGAAATTTTGACAATATACAGATATTTTACAGGTACAGAACCTACAGATATTTTACAGGTAGATTATGGACTCAGATTAGTTTAAAGTTGTTCTCTATAGCAAACAAAAAAATTGCATAAATTCTCTTATGTATCATCAATTAAAAGAGGTAATACACTGTGACTGGGAGCCTCCGAATTAAAATCTTGCTTTAGACCTCCCGGGACTGGAAAGTCAGAAAAGTTATAATTGCATGAATATATGGGGTATTATGTTACTGGGGTCTTAAAAAAGAAACCCATTTTATGTAAAATATTAAGATTTTTTCCCCCCTAAATGATCTCAAATATGCAAATTTGTTCGCACAATTCACACACCTCTTTTAAAGCAATTAAGGTTAAAGTTAGAGTTACGAGCAGGGCTCCAGATGTGCCAACATTATTAACCAGAAAATCTGTGCAGAAAAAAAAGCAAAACAAAACATAATTTTACTCCAGAACCCCTAGTGTATTTTTATGCACCAAGTAATACTAAAAAAAAAAAAGAACAGCAAGACAAAAGTCCAGTGTATCTGCTTCGTAACAATATGCAACTTCTCCATTTCTTTTATTGAGCAAAGAGGTCACAGTCCTGTTGACTCACAAGACCGAGGCTTATGAATACAGAGGTCAGAGTTCACCTAGATAAAGTTAACGTAAAGCTTTTTTTTAAATGTCCTGTGTCCTTTACCCTTCAGTGAATTTGCTTTTCTGTGAGGTGAATTTTATACATGTTTGGTCTGAATGCTGTTTTAGCTAGAAAAAAGGTCTCTTCAGGTGTCTCCCATTTAGCTGCAGCAAAGGGTCACAAATCATAAATGTTACAGCTAAACCATAGATGTTGGAAGTGAAACTGGACAAAATCCAACCACACTTTTCCATGAGATCAGGTTGTGTGTTTTTTTTTAACTACCTCTAATGTATAAGGAGCAAGCGACACTTATAGAAAGATTACTGGTTTTGTGGTATCAATACAAATGATTACAGATTTGACTGAAAGTTAAATATCGTTAAAAAAAAAAAAAAAAAGGTCAAATGCATTTAATCAGATTGGCAATTAAATTAAATGGATCAGCATCTAGGCAAAAAAAAAATTCTCATAATCTTCGAGTCTTGTAATGAGTAATTGAAGTTTCTAAAATGAAATGTTAGGAGTAAAAAGTTTGACTGTTGTGTTTATTGGACATGTAATTGAGTAAGACTACAAGAAGTGATTCTGAATAATACTCAAAGTACAATTTTCCTATCATTATATTTAATGAGAATGTATTAATACATATGAACAGCAGCTCATCGGCTCTGGAGTACAGGAAACCCCGGAGATGAAAACCATTTAATACATGTATAATCCGTTTGAAATCAAATTTGGCTTCTCTAGTTTTATATTAGTTTTTTATTCCCATATGGGCAATGGTTTCCCACTGAGGACCAGCACTGGTTACTTGTCAGTCTTCTCTGATATCTGATACATCATCACACCAGCAGAACTCCAGCATAGCTGCAGCTTTCTGCACCAGATAGTTTTAAAACGCCTTCACATTCAATTTACAGCCACAGCCTTTACTTCTAATAACCAACACAGAACAGAGCACTGATTAATATCTGATAAATCTGTAGCCTGAGGCTGTGTGTGTGTGTGTGTGTGTGTGTGTGTGTGTGTGTGTGTGTGCGTGTGCGTGTGTGCTTTTGTATATTTGCCAGCCAGCCCAGCAGGGCAAAGCAACCATGTTAAGCTTTTATTTATTTGTCTGTTTTTTTCTGCAGCGATTATATATTAGATATTCAAAGCATGTCAAATAATTAGATAATTAGATGGTACCCATCTACTCTCTTATCCATGTCCCTAATACACGGGTATCATTATACTGATTCCACACTCGCCTTTTTTAGCCCACTGTATGGTTAAAGTTGGAACAGTGATGATATCATGAATGGCGCAAAACTAACTGTGTTATCTATATTTACATTAAAATGTAATCAATGGATCAATATATACTTAAGTTAAAAAGGTGTTGTGTGTGCTTCGAGGTTGAAAAAAAAAAGGAAGAAGAAGAAAAGAAATAAGTGCATGATGTTACTTGGTGCTTTGCTGGGGGAAAAAAGTGCTCTGCTGTAATGAAAAAGTATTTTGTAACACACAAAACCTGCGCTAGTGGGAAAGCAGCCTGATTCTACATTATTATTCTCCATAAGCATCCTTCTAATGCACGTTATATTAAGTCCCTGTAGTTACTGTATTCTCTGATCATCTTACTGTAACTCACACATCAGGTGCAAAATAGTTTATATGACTGTATATAATAACATAATCCCACTATGGGGTGTCACCTAGAAGAGAATTGATTCCTTTTTGTGTCTGGTTTCTCAAGGTTTGTAGCTGGTACCTAGTGATAAAAAGTGATAAAAGGAACTGACAACATTAAATGTGACTAGAAACCGATGAAATGCATGACGCAATGTTTTTTCATAAATAAAAAAATCAAAGCACTGGCAAACAGCTGTGGTATAAGAGGAATAAAATACTACAGGACGTGCTGTTATTTGAAAATACGCAACATTGGGGTGGTAAAAGGAACTGCGCTTCATGTCGGGCTGCATCACACCACCCTGTCACTGATTATTTTCCTATAACTGCACATCCTGAAATGTTTTATTCCTTACATATATACGTTGAAAAAAATGACCAGACTGTCAATTACACTAGTAAGCACTATATATTACTTGGAGCTGTCCCCTTTTTTTCTGGATTTGATCCTGTGGGTAACTGAGTTGTTTATCCAATGTAGACCTACTCAAAACACACATTCTGTGATGACAGATGAGGATAAAGTCAGATGTATCAGTAGCTCATCTGCCAGACTCTCACAGGAAGAGAGTGTGCGCTTTTAGAAACGTGTCAGAGCAGAAGCCACAGCTCTCCTCCGGGACTCCTGCCAGTGTAGCAGTCTAGCACACTGGGGGAAGAGGAAGAGAGAAGAAAAGACACTGATGGAGAGGAAAGAGAAAAGACAAGGGAGGGGGAAAGACAAGGCTCTGATTCTTCGCTGCGGAAGTGTTCGTTGGGATCTGGGAGCTCAGGATCTGGCGTATGTTCCAGAAGAAACAAAACCACAGCAGCAATTTCTTTTAGGAAAACACTAGCAGGATGGAAAAAAAAAGCCTTCACAAAAAGAGGAGTCCATCACTTCTTACAGCCACTACTGAAATCTACAACTATTAAATACCATTAAGCTCTGAACCTTCTTCACTGATTAGTAAACATATGCTCTTTTTATACTGCATCTGATCACTATGACTAAATGCTATAAACCTACTGTTGATCTGTTTAAATATATTACATATCACCTCATCGCACCAATACATGTGTGTGTGCGTGTGTGTGCTCGAGCCTCACCCCGATCAGTGTCATATAGGAAGACGAAGCGGTTCCAGTCGTAGTGGTCAAGGATGCTGAGCAGAGCTCCTCGTATAGACGGCCTCAACTGCAGCACAAACTGACTCTCGCCCTCGATGGGGAAACTGGGCGTGATGAGGGAGATGTGCAGCGCTCCGCAGAAGGACGTCAGTGTGTGCACGGAGCGCTTGTCGTATAGGCCGAAAATGGCGAATACGCCCCTCGAGTACTGCGAGCAGACTGGAAAAGAAAAAACAGAGAGAAAGAGAAAGTCAGGTACCTAAAAGTTTAATTAAACAACACACCTCAAGGGAGGAAATTCATTCATTTTGCCACTCTATAGCATTTACAAGCAAAGTAGATTAGTGTAGTGTTTGCTTGTAGAATTCATTTAGAGACTCTTCAAATATTTATAAGAGGGCCTGAGAGAGTCGTTTACCCCAATGGGTAACTTACATGAACAAGTGTATGAATTTCATCATCATGTCTCATCATCACCCCTCTGTGTATTATGCCTTTGGATATCAAAGCACTGCTTGTTCTCCACAGACCAAACTACAAAACCACAGACTTGGTTTTGTATGTATGCCTTGGGAAATCGGTCTTTTTTTAACTGAATGCCATCTCTTTATATGCACTGAATTGGTGGGGGAAAAAAAACAGAATGTCTTTAACTGCTTGCAAATAAACAAAGGTTTCAGTGAAATGCATCATGTTCTTGCATCTGACAATAACTATGCTGATAGAAAGCATCCAACTTTGATGTTTTTTCTTTCCTCCTTCCAAACTCATGGCAAAAGACGACCCCACATCTCAGAAAACTTTAAACCAAACAATGCCTTGTTCTGCTCTCCATTTCATCAAGGATATACAGACGAACACCAGGTACCTCGGTGCTCCTGCTATGCTTGACAGTCTCTGTCACAATTATACTTTGCTGAATATAGAACCAGCTGAAGTGTCTTTTGTCTAGTCGTCTTGGTAATTCTCCAAACGACACTGATTGCCGCTCACGTGCATCTGAGGATAATTGTAGATTATTATCCGCATCTTATTGTGCTTTAAATACAGGCTCACTGATAATGCATGTGCCGTGACAGTTATCTTAATGACTGCAGAGCTCACATCTGGCTGAAGGGGGGGTTGGGGTAGCAAAGGAAACACACACGCGCATGTTGAGGCAAGACAGGCAGCATTTCAGACACCTGCATGGACATTTTCCACCAACACAACCAACCATAGATATTCTCATCCTGCTCAAGTAGGACAGAACTGTCACGCTTCTTATCCAGTCTAGTGGAGTGTGTGAGTGCTGCAGCTCTCAAGCCGCCTTTTCACGCTGCAGTCATTCAATTTCACCCGATTTCCACAGTCGACGCGCTTTCGTGTGATGCTGAATTGGTTCTCTTTACTCTGCTTGTCATTCCAGAGCCTTTATACGATTACCCAACATAAAACAATTACTAAAAGAATTGTTGTCTTGCCCTCCATCCCCGTTTTCTCCCTTTCTCTATTAAATGTCCTAATTTAATTTGCTTATTTGCTTATTTCAATGTGCATCAGGATATTTACGCAAAGCACACGGCATTAACTGGAAAATCCAGCCCAATGATTCCATATCACCTGTGAATGCAATTACATAACAGTGCAGATCTCTCCAGCCCTTTATTATGGTTGCAATGGTTTTAGAGACCCAGGCATTGGCAGTCACCTCCATGCAATTCCCTAGCCTAGCTCCATCTCGTTATAGTTTTTCAGACACATCTTCTATCTTCTTTTATCTGCTGGGAGGGGGATGTATGCCGAAATGACTACTGTGAGCCCAATCCCAGGGAAGGGAAAGAGTTAGAGAGAAAGAAAGTGCTAAAGGGGACATGCTGGCTGCTTGTAGCAATCAAAGCAGCAATCACCTTAACAACACTCTCGCCAGCCACCCTCTCCCAAACGTCAGCTCAGCTATGCTCCAGGTTGGCTTGACCTTTTTAAAGGGGCCAAGATTCAGAATGGAACACAGCCCAAGGAAAGCTTCCATCTGACATTATCAAAAAAGACCCACATTTCCTGCTTGGTTTTCATGTTGACACAGAATACCAAAGTAATCAACTTGGCTTTTGGTGCATGCTCTAGAGATTGCGATTAGGATTATTCATTGATCATATACACTGATCGATTCACAGGTTGCTACTACATATCTGTGTGATTGACAGTTAGCCAGAACAATGGTCCATTTAGCCCTGGCCCTGATTGGTGATCACCCCCAAAGAGTACCCAGGAACATTCCAGTTAAATGACCTAGCAGGTCAGAGATGTTATCCTGCGCGTCACACAATCAATGTCGTTCCCTTTGTACATGCCTGTCCTGTTACAGCTAACATGTTTGACCTTGGCTCTGTTCAACAAGCCCTCTCTCGGTCCTCTTCTGAGATCCTAGTCACTCTTCAAGTTGACAGAATCTGGGGACTTGCATGTTACCAACATGTGGCAGCCAAAAAAATTCCATAGCCATCCATAACCAGGAGTCCCAACAGTACGTTACTGGCCTTGCTCTTTGGGTAAGAGAAATGACATTACTCTCTCCTCTGTCAATCAGGGCAACATTAACCAATCATGCGTGTCTGTGAGCTCATGTATGCAGAAAGAGTCAGTTTGTACTTTCCTCTGAGTGTTCAGCTGCCCTGTGACATAGCATGAGCAGGAGGTGGAAGAAATGCTGTGGCTGGCTTCATGTGTCTTTGAGGAAGCATGTGCTAGCTTCGCTCTCCCCAGTTGGTAATTGCCAAGTGATAGGTGAGAACTAGCTAATGTGTGGGATTTGGCAAGTGGCCAAAATGGGAGAAAATGGGGTAAAAACTGGGTAACATTATGTACATTACGGATTCTGATATCTACTATCACTTCGCATCATTATAAATTTTTGGTGTTGAAAAACTGGCTGCCATGATCGACTCAAAGGAATTTTTTTTTTTTTTTTTTTTTTACAAATTTGCTTTATTGCATATGTATTTAGGAGAGATTTCTTCTTACAATACAAAAAACACTGATGGAGATTATTGTCCTGAACCAACTATTCTAATTTTTGTGACTACATGCGCTATTTGACATGGAGGAAAAGCTGCTTCTATGAAGCATGATAAACAAAGCTAAGCTGTCAATGCCAACAAAAAGAACATGTCCAAGAACAGAGTGTTTCAAGCATGTATTGCAAGCATGTATGTTTGCCCATCTGCTGACAGAAAGACAGGTGCAAACAGGGGTTTCTGTTTCATCAGCCAAATGTTAATAAGGTAAGGTGTGCTGGCGTTCATTTGCATGCAGGCTCTTAGTAGTTCATGCGCGAAATTGCCAACCTCCACAAGCACAAAGAGTTGTTAAAACCTCTATAATTAACACTTCTCTTAGTAGAAAAGAGGACAGAACTAAGATTGTTTTCTGCTTTCGACCCTTTTTATATACTCCCAATTCGCTTTTGCCTGATCTGTAATATATATTGGGGGCAAAAAGATATATATATATGACCCAATCAGAGTTTCTTGCTATTGGTTTCCCATCAATGCCCTCTACTTCTCTTCTGTGGTCACTGAGCTTGATAGTCTGGTGAACGTGAGGGAAATAAGTGAGGGCTGAGCAGCTCCCTGATTCAGTGTAGACCATGAAATGCAGGAAAACAGACCCTGCTTTCCACTTCACGCATCAGTGCCGCTGAAACCTCATTCACATGCGCCTGACTTCATTTCCCACATTGCCTCTGGGAGGCTTCCCCTCTCCACCGTGCCCCTCCTCTGAGATACAATCTTAAAGATTATGACATAAAAACAGTCCGGGCAGTGCACAGGACATATGGGGTGAGAGAATGGCTTAGTTTCATAAAGCTTCAATGGGAATAATAGAGAGACTGTGCCTTCGGCTGCCTGTTAATGTGTGATGGTGAGGTGAGGTGAGGTTTTTCTTTGTTGTTCTGTCTCCCAAGGCTGCAGAGAGCTAAGATCAACCCTGCCTTTTCGGGGAAATAAACCTAAACTACACTTATGGGATAGGATGTCTTTTGATAGATGTCTGCAGGTTTCTCTACAGCCCACAGTGCACTATGTGAGGATTTTCTTAGCCGTGGCACTTTCACTGCCAGAGGTTTCAGCATTAAAAAAAGTGCTTGGTATCTTTTGAGTCTTTAAGTTATAACAAAAGTGGGCATTTCTCAATATGCAGGTGTATCTCAATTGTATAAGTTTATCCCAATTGTTGGATATTAATGGCTGGAATTTATGGCAATTATTTTGCCAGAAAAAAGGAATTAAGTAGAATATTGATGATTTGTACTATTGGTCCAGCTTTTTAAAAATCTATTTGGGAAAACAGCAATGATCTTCATATTTCTCCAGTGTCATAAGAAGTGGGATTTGTGGGTCGAGGAGAGTGCTTCAAGGCTCATTTATACATTAATTTGACACTTTATGTATTCACCAATACTGCTTAATATTTATATAATGTTATTACATAATATTACTATTATTTATTGTTATTGCAATATTACTTAATATTTATATAATGTTAACTTAATGCCACTCCAAATACATATTTGAGACTTCACTACTTCATGCATTTTTTTTTTTTTTTGGGGATTTTCTCCCCATTTCTCCCTAATTTAGTCATGGCCAATTCCTACCCATCAGGCAGCTCTCCCCTATCACATGACAGCTACCATCCAGCAACTCTCTTGGACTCCTGGCCACAAATGGCTGTGGCATCATCTGGATTAGAACTCACGATCTCCGGATGGTAGGGTAAACACTTTTCTGTTGCGCTTACTCAGTCTAATTTCGCTTGAGAATGGGGTTGAAAAATTGTAGAACAACGTGCCAGATTAATAATTTTATACTACAGGCACTGCCTTTCCATATCACATGACACACTGTCATTATCAACCACGATTTTACGAATCAAATGACAAAATTTTGGCTATATCGTCCACCCCTCATGTCTATTCTACAAAGGTTCCTTCTTCTAGACAACAGGCAGAAAGCAGAGAACCACAGAAGCATAAAACGTTGAGAGAACAAGACAGAGACAAAGAGGAGAAAGTCAATAAATCTGCCACACATCACTCTTCTTTGGCTTAGTCAGACATTCAGTGTGACTAATTCCAGCTCGCAAATGAATAAATGATCACTTTGTCAGTGGCATTTGGAAATTTTGTCATCACAGACATTAATGGTGAGAGGGGAGGTGATAAAAGTGTGTGTACAAGCGGGAGAGAGGATGAAAGAAAGACGTCAATGAAGCATAATGAGAACACCTGTACACATCAGCTCTGCCATCGCCCTTCCGACCTCCACTCCTCCATGTCTGGCTGTTAAATGTCACAATCACCTCAATCTCTTCCTCACCACTGCCAGCATTTTAAAAGACATTATGCAAAAAACATCTTTAATGCATGTGCAAACGGTGGGAGTGGGAGTGCAGCCAGCCTTGACAGTGCAGAACAAATAATCCAGGAGGCAAGAGAGAGGCGGTGATGAGATGGAAAGCTGGACTGCGGAGTGGTGAAGTGATCCCCACTACATGTAGCAAGCACTACAGTGCTCAGCACAGACAGGAAACTAAGGATGTTTTTCATGCTTGGCTCGGATACTTGAGTCCACACCCAGGTCCGATTCTGGGTTTGTTTGGAGGAGAGGCTCATAATGACAGGTTTGTTTTTATGTAAAAGAATTCCTTCTGAACCATGGATTGATTGAATTCCATACATCAATTTAATGCATGCAGGTTTCCAAAATGATAAGTGCTATGTTCATCGGTTTTTATTTTCCTTTGGTACCAGCACTCAAGCAGCGAAGAACAGCCCTTGCACACAGCGCACCGAGAGCGGAGAGCTTCTATACCGTTTGTGGCTGCTTTATAAAACACACTAGTAGTAGTCTTATGTATACTGTACAGCATACTGCAGTATATGTTATATTTTTAGCGATGCTCTAATTGAATTACATCCATTTGTTCGTGTTTTTACAGTAGATGTGCTTCTCCAGCAGTTACAGAATGATTTATGGATGGACCGCTATGGATAAGCTTGGAGATTGCACAACACTAAAATGCCCATAGATATCAGTGCCATCAGAAATGACAGTGATTGAAAAAAAAAAAAAAAAAAAAAGCTACAATGTTTTAGGTTTAAAATGTGAGTTATAGCCAGTGTGTAGCCAGTTGATCATTTATTTAGCAAGAATTAGCAACATTATCCTGTTAATTACATGGCTAATTACCCAAGAAATCATTAATTTAACCAAATATAATTAATCAAAATAAAGTTCATTACTGGTTACAAGCTACAAGAAAAATAAATGGGACTACAGCAACAAAGAGAGCTATTCTGTGTTTTTGTTATCTTGATTGGTTTGGTATTAAGGTTACATTAAAATCCATCCACATGTCCATCCATCCATCCATCCATCCAACCAGCTGTCTATCCATCCAGCTATCTAGATAAAGGTAGGTGAACCTTGAACACAAGATTTCTAAAGAAACAGTACATTTCTGACAGAAGTCCTTCATCAGCTGAGCAAGCAACATGCTTCTGAGGCTAGAGACAGGGTTACCAGCGGTTATTCAAAATGGTGGATGATAGCCGTAATAGCTGTAGACAAAACATGACATTCATTCCACAGGGTTCCACAGTTCCAAGTGTACAGATGAGCTCCTTCTCCGCACTTTTCCTCTCTTTGTGCAACAACAACTCACGATGCAAACAGAGATGTCATTAATGTTATACCCATCGCTGTGTCTCGCGATTGGACAGGAGAAATCCTTCATTCTGACGGTACGACAAAAAGATGCTCGACAAAAACTGTTTGCCAGACTCTGCCACACCCAGCTGCCCCACCAGTTACCCACCAGCTGTCTACTTTGCCAGCTAATTATCAAAGTCAGCATTAGTAGCCCATAGCAGCAGTAGCCTATTTAGTGTTTCAATGTTTTCACTACATATTTTTCAGGCCTGACAGAGGGATTAAGCTCTGTAACAAAAGCTTTAGCTCATAAAGCAATGCACCAAACAGGAAGTGTCGTTGTAAAGACATTACAAATATCATGTAAAATAAAATGCATGGAAGATTATTATATTGAAGCGATGTACATCAAGCGTATGTTTCCAAAACACATTATACACAAAAATATAACTGTTTTTATCAAAGTAATGAAATGCTTATACATCACCACATATACTGTACATGCACATTCATTTCGCATTACAAGCAAACTTGTTGGTTTAAAGGGTCAAAATATGAATTTCTTTGCAAAGTGTGTTATCTGCCATGTCCAGTATATCCCAGCATATTTAAATCTACATGTTAGCTTTATCTACCTTAATCTAGCTAACATGCTCTACATCAGCTTTGCCAGCATTAAACATATTTCAACCTTAAATGTAAAACATTTACAGTGCTATAAATAAATGCTGAAGAAGTATTGGATCTTTAGACGATTTTGTTTTTTCGTCTGAGCGTGGTCTTGAATGTAAGGCATCAAAGTAAGGACGGTCGTGTGAGAGAACAAAATAAAGTAACCCGTAACTTGGCTGGCAATCCCACCCAGCATAAAGTACTATAATACACATATAGCATAAAGGTAATTCATCATTCATTCATTCATCTTCAGTAACCATTTCATCCTGATTAGGGTCGCTGTGGATTCAAAGGGTAACCCTGGGTGCAAGGTGGGAGAATGCTCCCTGGACTGTCAGCCAATCCATCTATATGCATGTTTTTGGGAGGTGGAATGAAAAAAGAGAACCTGGAGGGAACACGGGGAGAACATGTGAAACTCCACACAGACAGTAATCAGAGCTCAGGACCCTGGAGCTCTCAGGCAAATTCAAATCTTTGTAATTTACTTCACTCAGAAAGCTACTGGTATCATGACAGTACTGGTATTGTTGACTATACTGTATGTAAATAGATTATTTTAATGCAGTAATGTTTTCTTTTTTCATTTTATTTAGTACGTGATTTCAAATTCTATCTATTACTATTCAGCACTTATTTTTATGTCAAAATTTATTATAAAAACAACAACAGATATCTCTTTAAGCCCAGGAGATTCTGTTGTTTCTGACGGACAGTATATATCGTGTTTTATACACAATGTAAAAATGTGGTAGCAATATATTTGCATAAATGTATGTCTTTACACATGCCTGTGCTTAAAGAAACATAAAGAATATGATATTGAATATGATAAATTTAAAAATCTTTGATTACCACAGTTACTGTGTTTTAGAAAGAAACTCTTCATACATATAACATTTAAGGGGATATGTCTTATGCTGTGTTGTAATAGCCTATAATCATATAAATAACAATAAATAGCACTCAGAACCTTTTCATCAAGAACATCTCTCTTAATTTCTTAGTTTCTCAGAAATTAAATCGTTTACTAGAAAATCTATAATAAAGATAATATTTATAGGGACTAAGTTGGTCACCAAAAACATTATGCATGACTGGGATTCATACCTGCAAAAAAAAAAAATATATATATATATATATATATATATATATATATATATATATATATATATATCGTTTACCATCTTAGCTTTCGTGTAGTGTTTTGTTTTTAGGTACAAAGTCCTAAGCTAAGTCCTAAGATTTTAATGCCACATTAAAACGTAGCTGTGAATCATAGAGATTAATCAGCCTGTTCAGCTATCCTTACAAGCACTGATCCGCTGATCTGCCTTCTTATTTCAATAAAGGTAAATGTGTGTGCTGTTCAGTGTCATCGCAGCCAATTCTGAAATAAGTGGATCATCAGTGCGCTGATGTTTGCCTTCATAATCAGACGATACATATTCATATTCTCTCTGAACAAGAATAAACAGAAGCGGAAGTAGCGGCATTTCCATTTCTCACTGAGTTCTTAAAAGGCACATCATTAAGCACACTACGCTGACTCGCCAGTCTGCCATCCCTTTCATCGTTTCCTTTTTTTTAAAAATCCTGACATTGTTTCCTCAGTTTATAACAAACACTCTTCTCTATGCTTCAACATCCCTAATGCTTTCCCAAACGGCAGAATGACAGGGTGTGCCTTGCAGGGAAAGACTGGCCCATTTCTCTCTCTTATACCCACACAGACAAAACACACACCCGTCTCACACACAACCTTTCTTTCATCCAGCTTTGCCCTCTATTTTTCTCTTTCTCGCCTCCCTATAGTAAGGCAAAACCTTTGCTCTAATCTCTGCTCTAGTCTTAGCCTTTCTATCGCTGGGCTTTGTCTTCCCATCTCTCCTTTTTATTCACTCCACGCCTTTTAGCTTCTTATCATCTCCTTCCATCTCTTTCTTCACGAAGCCATTTTTTTTTTTACTCTCTATCTCTTTTCTACATATTGTTCTTCTTTGCCTTTTCTGTTTGACTAGTTTCTTTGTATAACTTTCCTCTCCCTCCCCAGCTCTCTCTCTAACGTCTGAGAGAGTTACGAAAAGATGTAACCCCTTCACAAGCGTAAAAGCTTGCGTACTCTCTGCAGTTCTGTATTTGACGTTGCGTACAAGTGCTCCAGTACTGCAGGTGGCGCTATTAAATTTCTTGACAATTTATCAAACTACAGCAAGAAGATTGCTGCTTGGCAAAGTCATTTGTCTTGGAATGAATCGGTTTTGTAACCAATCACAGGGTTGGTCATGTAGCCTGTTTGTCTTGGTCACCACACGGCAAGCGAAACCTCTGCATAAGGTCCATTTCCTCCGTAATTTCATCACATTAATATTCATAAAGTAAGCTGAGGCCTTCAGTTTATATTCACCTGTCTATCCTCAGAGGTTTACAGCATCAACTATTTTATTTTTTATTATTAGTGTTGCTCTAATACTTATTAAAAGAGCCTGAGTAATTGGTCATGTTAAAATTAGTAATAGTAATAGTAAGATTGCTTCATTTTTATCATCATCCACATGGAGCTAGTATCAGACTGTCTGACAAAATGGAGTCCACTGTCCATCTGTTGCACATAAACACCTGAGAGTAAAACATGAGAATAAAATGTAGCTATGTTTCTTTATCTCTCATTTCAGACACTGGTATGTTAGTCTCATGTTTAAAAATCAGTCTTTCACTTGCTGCTAGCTACAAAAAGTGAAACACCATCAAGCTAGTGTTAGCCTGATAGTCAGACATGTTAGCTAGCAAAACAGATTCAATTGTTAGTGTGGTAGCCACAGTACTTAAAGTGAGCTTAAATGTACTTAGCTACCTTCATAATTAGCAAGTTAGCAAGTTGGCTACTGTGAACAGTGACTAATTTTCCCCTAGAACATTAGCTAGATAAGTGGCTAGCTTTTGAATGCTGTGCCAGTCTTGCCATTTACTAACAATATGTACATGGAAGATTCATATTTTTTTCCACTGAAAATCAACATGGTGCCACATTTGCGATTTCATTTGTATGAATTCTGTCGATTCATTACAATTTGTACTAATCATGAAAACATGTTTGTTGAAAACAGAGACTTTCACTAGGCTGATTTGGGGAGCATTACATATAAGCTCAGACAAAGTCTTTCTAATAAATTCTGTATACTCTATGGCCATCTTGGTGACACTTTGCAGCTATTTTCATTCATACAAGACCAGGCTCCTATTTACATAAATGGGGAGAGACCCATATATCAGGACCGGATTGACCTGATTTGAGCTTTCAAATATGGATGTGAAATAGCTGAAATAATTTTCATATTTGCATCAATTAATGCACATGTTCCTGCACAACTAATTTAACTAAGAATCTGATAGCCCAGGTGTTTTCTGGAAATGTCTTTACCAACATGGTGATTGACCCATTTTGCTGAGGGGTGGATCTTACGTAATAGCCACCATGTTGAGTGTTACACGTTGCCCTGTTCATATTTTTAAGCACTGGCCTGTCTCTGCTCATGCTGTCTCTGGCTCAGATCAGGATTTCGCACAAAGGTTAATTAGTTTGAACAAACTGCGGTTCGATATGCTAAAGTAAGTATTAAAGGCCAAGAATGTGGTAACAGGAAACTTGCACACTAAGATTTCTATCCAAATTTAATGAGTGTTAGTGATAAACAGTTTGAAAAGTTTGTCCATTTCTGGCTATTTAGCTTACTGATAGTTTAGTTATCAATATTTTATTTGTGTATATCTGCAACGTTATCTAGCAGGTAACTAGCTTTATTTAGCAGCTAACTAACTTTATCTAGCAGGTAACTAGAGCAAAATAGCTTGCTAGATGTGTTGGTCTGTTTAAAGTGAAAGATAGGAGACAGAGGAGGCATATATAAGGGTGTATGAGGATGGATGTGTGTGATGCAGATCTACAGAATTTTGATTAGCACACGTCAACACTACAGGACACAACAGGAAAGAGGAACAGTTGGATCTGTTCAAAGCTGAAGCCTGTTCTCTTAATGGAATTCCTGTTACTGGAATTTCGGCTGTCTAAAACAGCATGAAAACAATCAGCAGCGTATGCGGTAATCCAAATAACACAAACCATGGTAGGTAGTGTTAACAAAAACCACAGGACAAAGCATGTCCCCGGAGAACACAGTGCTGCTGGGCCAGAGAGAAGCAATTGTGTTATAAAACATCTCAGTAGACGAGCTCACTGCGGTGTTATCACAGAACACGACGGACATGTGAACCGGAATCAGAGGACGGCTCTCCTGATGGCCTCCTCGGAGCACCTTGGGGAGCTCTGATTAATTCCACCCACGCTTAAATTAAATCTAAAATGAGGGCGGAGGAAGCTGGTCTGTGCAGCACTGTGGCACACACACACACACACATTCTGAAGACTGAAGACTCCTATGTCTGAGGATGATGGGTTTTTGCAGCATAAGCTGTCAGATGTAGTCAAGCTCATAGATGCAAGCCCTCACAACACACACACATCATTCCTAAAGCACTGCAGAGGAAAGAAATGTCAGGGTAAGAATGCAGCATTTGTAAAGAGAATATTCTATACATTTGTTAAGCTATTACAAAAAAACACCTAAAGCATGCTTGCTGGGAAAATCACTAAAGGCTGTCCTTATAAGCACATTTTGGCATCCATCTGAAAATGTATCTGATATATTTGATATCTGATTTTTTTTTTTCTATCTGGCCACGAAACTGCTGGTGCTTGCTTTGTTATTTTACTAAAGTGTTCTTGTAAAATTACACTAATACTAAATAAATAATACTATTTAAGTTAGTAACATGCATAGAAATATCTAGGAATGTAAATGCCAGTTTGTCATTGAACATTTTGCAGGCTGCTGCATAATGACTAGCAATGCAATTAAATAACATTATTAGCTAAAGGCAAAATTCAATACACACGAAACTGAAAACTGTAACTAAAAACTGAAATAAATAATAATAATAATAATAATAATAATAATAATAATAATAATAATCGGACATATAACAATAATAATAATAATAATAATAATAATTATTATTATTATTAACATCATCATCATCTTGCTATTTTCCAACTGTTTTTCAAACAATTTGCTTTTGAAAAATTATTTGAAAAAGCATTAATTAAAATTATTTAATAATTAAAACTAAATTTAGAAAATATACAGTAATGAAAAAAATTTATATGGTCAGCTTATTAACTGATATGACATGCTTTCAGATGGTCTATTAAATCTTTAGTGGAAAAGTCCTTGGGAAAAATGAGAGAACTTAAATATTTTTCTCTTTAGACAGCCGATCATTTTTGGCAGAAAAACAAATCAAGGTAAAATATCTGTGCTTCTTTTAACTGTTTTTCCTGGTCATGAATACAAATATTCAAAATATTTAGTATTCAGAGGCAGGATTATAACAACTTTATAAATATTTTCTGTTAATGTTCAATTTTTTAAACAAGTCTTCATTCAGATCTTTGCATTTAAGTACTTATTGGGAAATGAATATGAAAAGAATGGAAAGTTAATGACTCCTCTACCGCTGCAAATCACAACAGCCCTATGAACCACCTCATATGGAAAAACAACACACTTAATACTGTTTGTCTTTACTTTTCTACACCTGTATATGGTAATGATTTATAATCCCACTATCTGGTTCACCTAGAAAAGGTTTCTTCCTTACCAGTTTTTCTTTGCCACTGTCGCCTCTGGCGTGTTCATTATGATTCTGAATCTACGTGCAGATTTCTGTAAAGCTGCTTTGTGACACTGTCTATTGTTAAAAGTGCTATACTGATAAAATTGAATTGAACTGAATTGAATAGCCACCTCAGCATATCCAAAATATTAATTATAATGAGAAACAATGGGTCTTCATCAGCAGCAGATCTGATCTCTGATCTCCTGCATTTTTTTTGTAAAAGAATCTAAATAAATAGAAGATAAATAGCATTACAAAAATGTACATGATACAGATCTAATTAGGTCAGGAGTGATTAAAAAAAAACAAACATGAATCTTCCCATTAAAATCACCATCTTTTGTTAATATTATTACCTTATAAGATCGTACCAGGTCTCTTCTCAGCTGTCTTTATTCAGCAATACCAGCAGGTGGATTAATTTTGGTTTTGTGTCCCTAATTCACATAAATCCATAGTTTTCTGTTTGATTTCACACTAATTACAGTCACGGTAATTAGCTCTGAATCCAAACAGCACAAGGCTGTGATATTTACAAAGCCAAAAAACAACAACAAAGAGGCGTAAAGCATTTCTGATGCAGGCTCTGAGCCAGGATCCATCGCTCTGTTTATAAGCCCAGGCCCATTTCTGTCAAATTCTTTTTGTATGCTTCTGCTACCGTTTTTTTAACGTTTGTGCATGGTGTGCCTCTTTTCATTGGGGTTGCTCTCTCTGGACATTTTCACGTGTGTGTGTCCAACATGTCCAACAGTCTGGCCACGTGGAGCTCTATACTTCAATGGGCTCTGTCTCACATGTGTCTATAAGAGAGGCAGTAGGGACAACATGATGACGATGGCCAGCTTTAGTTGCATGAAAAACTTCCCAGTATGGTCTCTCACACTTCCTGTGTGGATCATTATGAGCCCATTCACAGCCTGCTGCTCTTCAAACCCGTGTGATCACTCTGCACATTCACACAGCGTGATTAGTGCAGCATTTTTTTTTTTTTTTTTTTTTTTTTTTTGAGTAGATGCTGGCTCAAATGTTCATCATCATTCAGTTTACCCAACTCACACTAATAATCAACTGCCTTTGATTGGATAACTGATCTAGAAGTGATTTAGCATGAGCTGAGTTTCAGATGCTTCATCACTTCTGTGCATGTATAAATTGCTTTTCAGAGATAAATTAGAAAACAGCAATGAACACTCTGCTCAATCCTGAGGATATAATAGTACTGCTTTATAGCAATTCCTTTCATATCCCTATTCCATCTCTTCAGTGCTAGTGTGTTGCCTCTGGCTTGCTCATTAGGGATAAATTCATATATTTAAAATTTATATCCTGGATTTATATATTTCTGTAAAGCTGCTTTGTGACAATGTCCATTGTTAAAAGTGCTACACAAATAAAATTGAATGGAATTGAATTGGAGAAGGTGACAGTTCACAGAACCGCCATTTAAGAAACCATTTTGCAATAAAATGTCATAGTCTAGTAACAAGCAGTTGATGAATATAAAGATTTAATAAATATCTGGCAGTTTAAATCACATTACACATTAGCTAAAATGTCCAAGTTGAATTCAACCAAATATTTCAAGTACCCCTTGCTGCAGAACCAAAAGTCCAGGGGGTAGAGTTGGATATGATCCAGCTCCTCCCACCTGGGCGGATTCACACCAAAAGTCCAGGGGATGGAGACAACTCAGTGTGTTTCAGAGTGGAAAAGTCGGCTATTCCATGTTGTAAAGCATCTCAGGGGTTAGAGATTAGGGCAGGGGCCACTGGTGCCAATGTTCTAGCAGGGCTAAGCCACCCTGTCTTTCAAAGAAAAGAAAAACTGTATAAGGTTTCATTGTTGGCATAAATATCATCTTAGTTGTGGTTAACGAATGTTTTAAAAAAGGATTATTTGGGATTTTTGTGAAACAGAGTGCAACAGCACCCCTAGTGGTAATAGGAAAAATGGTACGAAGAATGGTATGAAACGATACTGTGGGCCAGGTGTAATGAGCCCAGCGCTGTAGCTTCATGCAGTCTATCAGGGAGAGCTGTGACAGGTGAGTACACAGAGTGATACGCCCCCTGGATTCGATCTCCGTTTTGGCTAATGCTGCATTCGACTAAAGGTCGTAACTCATAATTGCTGACCTCCGACTAGGAAAAACCAAACAAAAAGCAAAAACTTGGAATTCCTAATCGGAAACTCAGAACGGTCTCCGAGTACAGCAAGTGACATCAAAACACAGTGCATCTTACCTTAAGATCAATCAACATAAAGACATATTCACTCGTTAAATCTTTTCTAAATCTAG
This sequence comes from Pangasianodon hypophthalmus, assembly GCF_027358585.1. Classification (NCBI taxonomy): domain Eukaryota; kingdom Metazoa; phylum Chordata; class Actinopteri; order Siluriformes; family Pangasiidae; genus Pangasianodon; species Pangasianodon hypophthalmus. The sequence continues at coordinate 9,909,603 of NC_069724.1, forward strand.
TCTTGAGGAACGTATACAGTACATCACTCATGACAGTTAACTGGCTAGCTTGTTGCTAACAAAAGACAAACATGGAGGCATCCATGTTTTTTCACCCACTTTGTAACTCGAATGCACGAAGGTTGAAAATGACGTCATTCTAAGCTCTGACTTCCCGCTTCCAAGGTACACTATATGGCCAAAAGTTTGTGACCATCATGTCCATATGTGCTTGTTGAACATCTCATTCCAGATTTATTACCCCCTTTGCTGTTATAATAAACTCCACTCTTCTAGGAAAGATTTCCACTAGATTTTTTTGAGCTTGTTTGTGGGGATTTGCCCATTCAGCATTGAGGCAGTGAGGCCAGGCATGGATGTTGGGCGAGGAGGCCTGGGGCATGTTGGTGCTCCAGTTCATGCCAAAGGTGTTCAGTTCAAGGGTCTGTGCAGGCCACTAGAGTGCTTCCACTCCAACCTTGACAAACCATGTCTTCACACACAGAGACATTGCCATGCTGGAACATGTTTGGGCCTCTTAGTTCCAGTGAAGGGAAACTGTAATGCTACAGCATTACAAAGATATTCTATACAATTGTGTGCTTCCAACTTTGTAGCAATAGTTTGGGGAAGAACCACATACGGATTTGATGAAGTGTCCACAAACTTTTGCCCATATCGTGTGAGTCAAATGCAGCATAATATCTTTCAGCCCACTTTGGTGACATGTCCATTATACATCATCCGCAGTCGCTGTACAATCTCAGTCGTGGGTGTAATGAATGTGAATGAAGTGGAATATTAACTGTCTCATCTATCTTTCCCTAAAATGCATTTTTGGAGGAAAAACTAAAAGTAGAGGAACTAAGCACACATTGTACAATCAAAGTACAAACTACAGGAATGGACAGCTTAGACAGAAGCATAAGTTTAGTGTTTTTTCATTTGAATGAAAGGGTTACAACTTTTCTGTTGACCCTGTTTGTTTGCAGGGAAGCCAGTCGAGCCTTACAGACTTGAAACAATAAAAAAAAATATTATAAAATATATATTTATAATAAAAATATATATTATTAAAAATAATATTATAAATCACTAATGCAGCTCCCTATCTGCCTTTAATTGTATGTCTGTGTGTGCTATAATTTGTCCCAATATTATTTACAGCATTTGACAAACACATTTACCTAGAGCAACTTACAGATTATTATTATTAGTAGTAGTATCAATGAGACCTCAATATATAATGTGCTGCACACCCCTAATAGTTTAATTGTCAAGCCATTATTAATAGATATTAGATTTTAGCCCTTCCATCTAATATCACCATCAGCCACTGTTGGATTTAGGTTAGGGTTATAAGAGGAGGAGCAGTATAGGAGTATATAGTAAAAATGAGTGAAACATGTGACATGAGTTGGATCCAGCTCTTAAATATGTTATCCAGCTTACATTTATTACTGCTCCATTCACTGGTTTTGCTGTTGTGAAAAGACCACCATGTCATTTTGGACTGCTGAAAAATTGGTTTGAGTTGATAAATGATTTAAAATCAGGATTTTCCTGAAGGGAAGTGGCAAGGTCAAGTTGATCAGGTGTGTTATAAACACAAGTTGAAAGCAGGCCTGTAACTTTTATTGCACTTCAATATTTGAACCCCAGCTGCCCATAATCCAAGAACATTCAGTCTGAGGCTGACCTGGCTCACAGCACCAAGTTAAAAAAAAACTGAAAAGAAAAGAATCATAATCTGAGTAAACTCTGTCTAAATCCAACCACTGACAACCAGCGACTGAATTCTAACAACAACACTGGAATATTAAGGAATATAAACAAAAATGAAGTGAATTTTCAGAATCAGTCAAATCCCTCCAGAAAGTATTAGTGATTTCTGAAATAAATTGTAGCACTTTGGCATAATTGAGTAACTGCCCACCTCTCATATGTCTTGTAATGTGATGTGACTGAGTAGAATGCCACTGTTCAAATCATTCCCCCTGTCTTTGAATCCAGACAGTGCCACAGCCATCCGTCACCAGGTGTCCAAGGGAGTATAATGGGCCATGCTGTCTGTGTGGGAAGGATGGTGTCACTCCCTCCCCTGTCAATCAGTGCCACACTAATCAATTGTAGATGGCTGTGATGACAGTTAACACTTTCCTATGAATGTTCCTCTGAGTGCCCTGTGACATAGCATGAGCAGCAGTTCGAAAACATGTGGTGGCTTTGGCTTCATGTCTCGGAGGAAGCACGAGCTAGCCCTCACCCTCCTCAGTTGGTAGCTATCATGCGATAAAGGAGAGCTAGCTAGTGAGTGGGAATTAGCAAGAGACCAAATTCAGAGAAAATGGGGTAAAAAAAAGTCAACAAAAATGTTTAAAGTAATAATTGTAGGGAGAAAACTAAAAAAGGGATAAATAAACAGGCTGTGAGGAACCCAATCGTGAAATCTGAACCCAAGCAGTGCCCCGTAAATATTTGAGAATCATCTGAACTCAAGCAAACCTGAAGTAAATAGTCAGGTCCTGTCAGGGTTCAACAGCCACCTTAAACTCTACAGAGATATTAAAAGTGCTGTATTGGTATTGGTGAAGTACGTCTGTTGATATCAGACATATAAATCAATAAAACCTATGTGACAGAGTCAAACACTAATCCAATATAATACAGACTACATACTCATTCTGTCTGAGGTTGACGAGCTGGAACTAAAGCAGCCACAACATTGACACTGACGCTTTTACCTCAGCCAGTGAATGCACATTATTGACAGAGTGTGGTCCTAATGAGCTGGGATGTGCTACACACGAGCGAGTGAGAGGCCTATATCCAGCTCTCCGATCAAACGAAGATGCTCTGAGAGCTGTACATTCCATAAATACAGCAGCGAGGCGAATTTTACAGTTGCCTTAAATGTCAAGGAGAGATGTAATCTCCATGCGCCTTAATGAAGGGTGGAAAAAAGCTCTCAGATCTTTTAGGGGCTTTTATGGGCCCTTTGTGAATTACAAGATGGCCACTTTTAAAATGTGAAAAATGACACTTTTGTTCTCAAGATGTACGCTGACAGAATGAAATCACTAAAGAGTGACAAGGCTGCAGTCATAGCAATCCCTTATCTATTATCACCATGTCTCAGAGTGAGCTCCGAGTCTGTTCCCCTTTAGAAAACTTCTACAGGAACTCAACTGCTGTCACACACCTGGGATGATAATCATCCAAATTGAAATTTGTGTTCAGGTGTATGGCTCCACCTCAGACTGTGCACTTCGCACATTATCCCTAGACAATGACCACTTGGACTACTATGTAACTCAATCTTCAGTAATATAATAAAAGAGTCTAATAAAACAAAAGATTAAAAATGTGTTGCTATTTAACAAGAAAAATGTAAAATTTGTTTAGATGTATATATTGTAGAAGAAGTCTCTAGTGTCAGAGCTTTGTATCAGGATGTTCCACAACAATAAATAATAACTATAAATGGATAAAAAAAATATGACAAGTCTTTCTTTAATAAATAAAAAATATGTAATTGTTGGCAAATCACAGTAAAACACTTGTTTGTACTGTAATTGGAAAATAAGCAACTTCCAGGTGATAACAATAACTCCATTTCATCGTGTTTATTCCTTACTTGGGACCGAATTACTTTTTTGGCTGCAGCTGTGACTCAGTGTATCAGAAAGAGCTTTTATCTCTCTCCACAAGGATCTGTAAAATGAATTTCACTGTACTGTACATGTATGTGACAATAAAGGCTTTTGGCCTGTCTTTCTTTTTTGTCCCATATGGAAGAAAAACGGCCTCGAGGGAAAAACAAGAAGAAAAATCCTTGATGAGCAATATAATAATATATAATAATCAAACCAAATTAGTCAATTCTCACCTTAGTTCATGCAAATCCTAAAATAGAATCTTTTTCCCTTGTGGATTTGCTTCGTATGTGTGCACCGGTGTGTAAATAATTGCTTCTGTGTGTGTGCTGTGCTTGTGCACACGTTTGTAAGAGTAGCGTGCTATCATGATTGATTTCCACGCACAGCGGCAGGTTTGGCCCATGGCTGAATAATTGGGTGTGTTTCCTCCTGCTGGTTGCTCCAGCTGGGAAAGAAGGCATCTCTCAACATTACACAATGCCACTCTTCTCAGCTCAGGGCTCTTCCTCTGCAAAAATGCAGCATTAACAAAAAAGAAAACACACTAGCTGTTCAAATTTGTTTATGGCAATCGCATTTATAAAGCTTCATTTCTGCAATGGCTAAGAAACACACCTTAGCAGCAGTGCTGCGGCAGAGTGTTTGTGATAAAAACTCATGCAGGGAACTGACTGTTCTTGCAGAAAATTGAGAAATGACGCTGACATGACAAACCTCGGTGTCTCACGGGGCTAGAGAACAAGATTGTGTCTTTCTTTCAAGAAACATTACGCAGCCTTTTACGCCAAGATATAATTAAGGCTCTCAAAAGGGGGTTTTGTTACCTGTTCCAAGGATTCACATTTATTTCAGTACTGAAGATTGTGGGAATGAACAATTTCGGCTAAATCAGAAACACTCCATCTGAGCCTGGCTTCCAAAAAGACTTATCTCACAGCACAAGCAAAGCTCTGAGATAACAGACATAAGCGCACTGAGAGAGTGGGACAAACAAAAGCTGTAAAAATGTACAGATTCGACTCACTGCATTGTTCTATATCTATACAATATATATGATATATACATATATACACTCATCAGCCACTTACTGTAATTCATGCACTATCATGTTTCAGGAGCACAATGCAAAAAACCCTGCAGACAGTTAATGTTCAGTTAATGTTCACATCAAACATCAGAGTAAAGAAAAAGTATGACCACCGTGACTTTGATCGTGGCAAAGTTGTCGGTATCAGATGGGCCGGTTTGAGTATTTCATAAACCGCTGTTCTCCTGGGATTTTCACACACAACAGTCTCTAGAGTTTACACAGAATGCTGTGACAGTTCTGTGGGTGGAAACGCCTTGTTGATAAGAGAGGTCAGAGGAAAATGGCCAGGTTGGTTCGAGCTGACAGGAAGGATATAGTAACTCAAATAAGCATTCTTTACAACCATTGTAAGCAGAAAAGCATTCAGAATGCACAACACATCAAACGTTGAGGTGGATAGGCTCCAATCGCAGAAGACGACATCAGGTTCCACTCCTGTCAGCCAAGAAAAGGACTCTGAGGCTATCATGGGCACAGACTCACCAAAACTGGACAGCTGAAGACTGGAAAAAGACCAGGTGATTTTTTTTTCTTCTTCTAGTTGCAAGATTTGCATTTGATCATCATCTGCATGATTTTTTGCATTGTGCTGCTGCCACACGATTGGCTGATTAGATAACTGCATGAATGTGCAGGTGTACAGGTGTTCCCAATAAAGTGGACAGTGAGTGGACGGTGTGTGTGTGTGTGTGTATATATATAAAGGACGGTATATATATCACCCATTCAAAAAACCCATTCTCACTAGTCAAAATATCTTTGTCAGTTTACTAGCTAACTAGCATGTTAATGCATTACTTTAGCTACAGCTATATAGCTGAGCCAATTAGGTTTCTGGACACCAAAAAACATGGAACTGGGCAGCACAGTGGGGCTTTTCCTTGCCCAGTGGACTCACTAATAAATTTATGATTTGTCTATCCCTGAAAAATATTGTCGATTTTGAGCAGAACTGTTTGCATGATCCTGAATCACAAAAATATCATACTGAAGCAGCTCAAAATCATCTTGTATCTTTCATACATTGTGTAGTTAATCACGAATCAAGATACGTATCATACTGCAGAGGTGCCAACATTGCTAACATTCATTCCTTCATTCATTCATCTTCAGCACTTTATCCTAGTCAGAGTTGCTGTAAATTGTGGCGCACAAGATGATTAATTTCTTTCCAGCTGTGAGCCAAGCTACAGTAAGAAAACAGAAAGACAAAAGTCTGGTGTGAACAAAACTTATCAATAAGCAAATCCTCCAATTTTTTTGCCTTTTCTTTTACAGACCAAAGACACCACACTCCCTCCTTGTTTTCTTTCGGCTCACGAGACCAGGCTTGTGAATTCATAGGTCAAAGTTCACCTAGATAAAGTTGGCATGAAGGGAAAATAACCACTACGAGAAGCAAATGCATTTTTCATATCCCACACGCTTTCATCTTAAGTGAATCCATCAATGTGTATTTGCATTTGGACTGACCAGTGCTTCAGCTGAAAAAGCAGAAAAGCATCCTGTATTGCCATAGCAACGTTGCTACGGCTAAACCATAGATGTTGGTTTTTCTGTGTATTGTCAAAAAGGAAGAGAAACACTCTCGGCTCAGCCACATAGCACAGCGGAAACTGCAGTAAAACCCAGCAATTCCACCAAAATCTTCTCACCACAGCGTGTGTGTGTCCAAAAGGATGGTATGTGGTGGCCCTTCACACGGAGCGCTCCAGTGAGTCAGAGCCTCTATAAATCTCTATCAGAGCCAGATAGTGCGCTTGTGACCTCATTACGGACTATAACGAGCATTATCGACACTGCTTGGGCCTGGAATTTATGTCTCTCCGTTCACATAGACACCCTCTATAACACCAGGGCTTTACACAGGGCCGAGAGTACAACAGCCTTTACTGGAGCTCTGTGAAGTTATTGCAACTCCCTAAACTCAACAAAAAAGCCCACAGTGGAGCATCCATCCCTGCCCAAACTCATTTGGTTTTATTAAACCTGCTTTAACAAAACTATACCAAATGGCCTTTTCCTCCATCTAAATTGAGCGAGTAGGTCTAAAAATAAACCTCCATCACACACAGCCTGGAGAGATTCCTGCAAGTCAGAATGGGAAAGAGGACAAATTTGCACACCACATCTTCATCAACCTTAGACTGAAGGAGATGGCACAGCACGGAAAATGGGTTACCTAAAGTTATTACAGGAGACAGACACACACGCATCAGCGGAGATATTGAGCATGACGTATGACTAACGCTATTCAGGTATAAAATCCCGTGAACGATCGCCTCAGGCACAAAGGTCCACAAGTATGACCTAGTCATCCCATTAACATGCTGCTTCCTCTACCAGCCTGGATAAATGACCTTATCTCCACAGTAACAGTATACACTGTTCAGCCCACAATGGAGAGACTTTTTTATCACTTGTAAATGCCAAACATGCATGTACACTGAACACTGACACAGATACACACTCGTATTATAGCAAAGTGCACAGTATGACCAAAGACATCCATGGGCATCCATTACTCACCCAACTTAAATTAGTTCTTAAAATATGATATTATTGATCTATATCAGACGTTAGATAATTATTATTTTGATCTGGCCCAAAAATAAGCTTAAATATTTGATCGGTTTTAATAGCTGTACATCCTCAAACATGCTTTAAAAATCTCTGAACAACCTAATCTCATGAGAATTTCAGACAATTCAAGATAGTTATCTTATACGAATGACTATCTTATACATGCTTATACATGCTAACTATGCATATAAATCAAACCCAGCCCTAAACACAGCTGAGCGTGCTGTTAGAAGAAATCAATCAATGACAGGGTGGTGTGATGCAGCCCGACTTGAAGTGGAGTTACTCTGTTATTTTCCAATAACAGCACAAGCCGAAGTGTTTTATTCCTCTTATGCCACTGCAATTTGCCAGTTATTACATTTTTTTATTTATGAAAGAGAGACATATACTTTTTTCTCAGTTTATAGTTACAGACAATCTTATGGAACGTCCGTGTAACAAGTTGGTTCCTGTTATTGCTTATGCTACAGCAGCTATAAACGATTGGTCCCACACCAGCCTCTGTTTTTTTTTCTCTCTCTTGAAGTTAATAAAGATAAAAAAAAATGTAGCTTGTCATGTTATCGAGAAAATACAACGCATAACTTCCTAAAGACTTTCCTGTGCTGACACTGGAGACTCCTTCCATAAATGTTAAATAAACGTCCCCTTACAGTAAACTTCAGCATATGAACAAATACGTTTTTTAATCTGTTTATGTGTGTGTTGTGAGTTATGAGTGTCTACTATACTATACAAGTTCGGTTGTTACCATAGAAATGATAACATACTAGAACGAGCACATTAACATAAACCCGTGATTTGTAGCTGCACTATTGTCAGAGCTGCTGTTATAGAAAATTGATCAACACCTTCTGACCAATCAGATGCAAGAATTCAACAGCACTGTGGTATAATTTATATTAGATCACGCAAATTGCTATAAAAATGTGCAACTGTGAAACCATGTTGCCCATATACTGTATGTCTTTTTCATTTTTAAACGTTTTAAATGTTTTTTTAACGTTTAAACTCTGCTCACACGGAGTGGAGGTGGGATTCAAACCCTCAACCCTGAAGGCGCGAGGCAATTGTGCTAACCACTAAATCACCTTGCCCCACTGGATGTTTTTTATAAATTCATTTAATCTATTAATGGGCACATGCACCTTGTTTTTTCTCTCCTTTTTTTAGTTTTTTCTTCTGCTTTACTTTTTTCCTGTTTTAAGAGTAGCTTAAATATCCCTGTTAATATATATTATTATATAGTAATGATTAATAATGATTATTATTAATGATCATATTTGTTATTTATTATGCAGCTAGTGAACTGGATGCAAAGCTGCTATAATCTAGTAACTACTCAAAAGCACAAGGTAGAAAAAAAAATAACAGCAGTTTAACATTCAAGATGTTGAAAGAAAGAAAGAAAGAAAGAAAGAATCAGTAATAATAAGTCACTGTTCATTAATTAAAGCAGACCACCATTGTGGTTTTAGAAGGATGTCTGCATCAGTGTTAGCAACTTAAGTGATCAGCTACAGTAGTTTGTGGTTTATTTTTTGGGGTTTATTTTTTGAATTTTTTTTATTATGAGCTAAAAACATTGATTGTATTTTGCTCGTCCCTGCTGTGATTATTATCTCACAAGAACACAAACAGCTCTACAGCATTCAGTGACCTAAATTAGAGAGAAGCCATCACCTGGATTATGTATTTTCTGCACCACTCGGGCAAATGAGCTCTTGCCCCACACAACCTTAAGGGATGTATCAATATCGAGGAAGCTTACACTGCTGTTGAGTTGGGAATAGAAGTAATTGAAGTAAACAAACCCGCTTTTCATTTAAAATCCATTTTCCAGAATTCCCAGAAACGAACAAGTGAAAAATGTTTGGGGATTTTTTTTTTTTTTTTTTTTTTAAATTTTCTGAGCGTGTTTTGCTGTTTCATGCCTCGGGTTAAATCGCAACAAACTTGCACTCAGCTGGATATAAAACGAGTGAATTGGAGCTGTCAGAACAAATTTTACTGTTCAAATACTATTTGGAGTTTCATAATAAAAACGCAAAACATCCTCACTAGAATGCTCTACGTTCTACTTTCAGTCTGTTATTGCACACATTTTCTTGTCATGTGACATAGGAGAATGGGATCTCATGCTAAATGAGGGTCATCGACTGGAGGACTGCCCTCTGGATACATACCCAAAATATTTCAGCAGGTTGAACAGAGAGCTTGACATCTTGGCTTCTGTAGCAGATCCTCTGTTTTGACTAATCACATGCATTTATGTAACTCATTTAGCTGAAGGCAGCTCATCAAGAAAAGGAACAGTTTTCACAGACCATCATACACTATATTGCCAAAAACTGCCTGACCATCACATCCATATGTGCTTTTTTTTTGAACATCCCATTCCAGATTTAATTCTCCTTTTGCTGTTATGATAACTTCCACTATTCTAGGAAGGCTCTCCACTAGATTTTGGAGTGTAGCTGTGGGGGAATTGTGCTCATTCAGCCACAAGAGCATTAGTGAGATCAGGCACTGATGTCAGGTGAAAAAGGCCTGGGGAGCAGTCAGCGTTCCAGTTCATCCCAAAGGTGTTTAGTGGGGTTGAGGTTAGGGCTCTGTGAAGGATATGTCTGAATGGAGCTTGCTTTGTGCACAGGAACATTGTCATGCTGGGACATGTTTGGGCCTCTCAGTTCCAGTGAAGGGAAATGCTACAGCATACAAAGACATCACATACAATTCTGTGCGTCTAACTTTGTGGCAACAAACAGAGAAGCTTACATATGGGTGTGATGGTCAAGTGTCCACAAACATTTGGTCATACAGTGTAGATATTTTATTTAATTTTCCCTCGTAGTAAAGTAAAGGGAGGGCATGGCTTTTAAAAAAAAAGTAGGTGGCAAAAACTGAATATTTAAAGATGACTGGACAGAGAGGTATGCACTCATTCTCCACTTTAAGTTGAAAACAGGTGTCTCATCTGTTCTGAGTCCATGGCACTAGTCCAAAGTGGTAATGTGGAGCTCCACTGTGAAACGAAATGTAACTATTTTAAACTGATCTGTATTTTTATAGCCATGAACTAATCATTAATGCCTAACATTAAAAGGTAACTGTTGTCACCATTCACTCATGTCCGCTGCTTACCCAGTCCTTTGTAAGCAAAGAATTGTATGTAACTAGTATTAGTGTAACTCTCACGTATTTCAATTGAATACGCCTGCTCTAAATTACCAGAAAGAGATCATTTTACTTATTTGTCGCATTATAAAATTTATAAAATTCTAACTTGTGTTGAAATCATGAAAGACTACAGATACAATGACAGATTTCACTGTTTTCTTTGTCTTCTTTGTCTTCAAACCCCTCTACACTACAAGATTTGTCCAAAACAAAACAGCACACACGTTCAGGTTACACTCATAAATCAATGAACCTGACTCTCAGAACCTCAGATCTCGCAGAGTTTCTCGTGAACATGCGTGACTTCAGATAGAAACAAACATGGTGGATAACTGTTCAACTCACAATGCATTGGTTTGGTCTTGATGCTACAGCACTGTTGAATCCTCGAATCGTATTGGTCAGAAAATGTTGAGTAATTTTCTATAACAGCTGCTCTGACAATATTTTCAAGTGTAATGCAAATAATAGGTTTATATTAATGTGCTTGTTTAATATATTATCATTTCAATAGTAACAACTAACAGCTAATTCCCAGGGGTTTGTATGGCGGATGCGCCACATAATCTAAGACTAATAATAAGTTTTCTATGAGGAAACCTTTAACATTTATGGAAGAAGCCTCCAGTGTTAACACTTCGTAGTAGCCAGTAAGTTTCCTGCAGGAAGTGACAAGCTGTGTTTTTTTTTGTCTTATTAACTTCAAGAAAGAGAAAAAAGAAAGGCTGGTGGTAGCTTTTACAACTTCTTTGGATCTTCCACAGCATTAAATGTAACTATAAGCAGATCAAAAATACAACCTATCATTCTTTAATAAATAAAAACATAATCATTGGCAAATTGCAACAGTATAAAAGGAATAAAACATTCAGGATGTGCCATTATAGGAAAATAATCAACTTGTGGGTGGTAACAGTAACTCTGCTTCTCATTGGGCCACATAACACCACCCGGTCATTATAATAGCATGCTCCATTGTGTTTTATTCCCTTACTTGTGACCCAATAAAAATATGTTGACGGTATGGTCATATAAGAGTAAGCATGACCAGTTGTGCCCTTGTCAGTTACACTGGCTGTTGTACACACTGGGGTAATTTCTGACGAGCTGGAAGATGACGGTGAGTCACGCGGGAAGCGTACAGAAGAATGTAACCCACAGGTCAAGCAGACGAGTGCAAATGCGTATTAAAAAGCCTCTGACTGACAGCTATAGCCTGAGGGCAAAGAGGCAAGAGAGCTGAAGCAGAAGAAAAACTGTATATTTACCCTGCCGTGCCCTGTTTGTCCTCTTAAACTGACAGTAACTGGCACGAAAGCTGAAAAGGTCTCATCTCTAGAATGTATAATGAAAGAGCTTGTCTGGGTGTTTTCCTAGAAGACTGTGAAAAGACATAATCAAATGTTTCCTGAAACCACTGCTGCCATTTACCTCCAAGTAAAAGTATGATTAACTTAGGTAAAAATGATCCTGGCATAAGACTTGCTTATCTTGTCCTGAAGGTCTTCTGGTAGATTTGGACGCACAATAGGAATTCATTCTTCGTTAGTAAGAGCTTTATCCTCGTCAGGGTTGTGGTGGATCCAAAACCTATCCCAGACACGCTGGGTGTGAGACAGGAACACGCTACCTGCTGCACCACCGTGTCACTCCCAAATCAGGCAAGCATATTTATTTCTCCCCCGAAAATCATCATTTCCTAAACTCAGAGACTGAAAGAGTGTGTCTTTTTACCCAGTAAGCATCATCTGGTATACTGTATATGCCTCATTTAACAAAACAATGGCTTCCCTTATGGGAAAGACAGAGAAAGAGAGTGAGCAAAAAGGAAGTACAAAGAAAGTCAAATTAGAAAAGAAAATGATAAAAAAAAGAACATATCAAGGCAGAAAAGGAGATAATATATTTGTGTTGTTGTATACATCCTGAAAAAGCAGTTCTGTGAGCTGCTCATGGCCCCTTTGTGTGCCAACATACGTGAGAGCGTGTGTGTATGTATGTGTGTATGTGTGTATGTGTGTGTGTGTGTGTGTGTGCGTGTGTGTGTGTTTTCTACTGTGCCTGCTCCTCCCTGCTCACTCCATTCACACTGAAGAAGAGCCGGCCGTGTAATTGGAAAGCATGCGTATGTGCACGGCCTGGCGCTCTGCCTGCGGCCCATATAATTGAAAGTATGCTGTGTGTCGTGTGACATATAGGCCTCTTACAGCAGCTGTTCCCCAACTTTCACTGCAATGAGTGAACACTGTGGACCAGGAGATGGAAGAGGCAGTAATCCACTTTTATGTGAAGCACTAGTAGACGGCTGTGTAGCAGTGGAACTACTATTCCTACCGCCATTAACCCAAAGAACGCTAGCCTATTTCAGAGTATTTTTTTCTTACTCAGCTTCTAACTTTGGAATTACGACAGCAACTCATACATGCAAAACATATCTTGTTTTTTAAGGCATCGTAGGTTACACAGATTTGTCTTTGGTTGATATATAAATGCTGTGTAAAATACTGTGTGTCATATTTTGGGTTTCATATATTATGCTGAATTTTACCTTCTGTAAAATGACCATTAGAAACCCTAGGTAATATATATCCTGTCTGAATTAACAACGGTAAGACTGTGTTATGTTTTGTGGGAAAACAGGTTTTGTGCTTTTTCTCCAGTATCTAGACACTTCAGAAAGTGCTTGGTCTTTTCTATAATCTCAAACCAAAACCAAAAACGATGCTTCCAGGAATTTTAGGTAAGTTATCGTGTTTCTAGCACAGGTAAAGCCTACAGACATGTTATGGTCATGTGACCTACTCATGATCAACCTATTCAGACACAAGCCCTATAACAAGTGGTATTAATAAAGGTCAAAAGAAGCAGTTTGCATTAAAATGAGATGTACGTACTATACAGTACATAGTAGTAACATCTGGTGTGATGGCCATGCATACCTCCTCTGTAATTTATATAGAGATTGCTTATCCTGTGCAAATCGATTATAAGTACTGCAGACATTCTCTGGGAATGTTACTTAACAGATATACAGTACTGTGCAAAAGTTATAGACCCTTTTGTTTTCAATCAAATGGCCCTTCAGTACTTATTGTTCATTATTTGGTGGCAAACAATAGCAATGGGAAAATGTACAGTACATTAATTCTGTTTTCAGTCAAAGAGCCACACAGTACTTATCTATGAAGGTCAATAATATATTTCAATATTACAAATAACATACTTACAGACTTCATACTGTTTTTACTGTTAGAGACCTTTGTGTGATTTATGAACAATCTTAATGCCTTATGTTATCTGAATAGTACTACACTTTTCCATAGTGTTGGGACTGATACCATTTAATCTTGGAATAACAAACAATATGAAAACAAATAAGGATATTGAAATGAAATGTAATATGAAATGATTGCAATAAAATGTAATGAACAGTAGAAGTTTTTCAGATAAAGTCCCCAGGGAAATGCAGAATTGTTCTTCAGACTCAATATAGAATTTCCTTCAAAGGAGCTCTGGGGAAAAGTCGATCCAGTTAGACCTCTGGCCCAAGCTAATAAAGCCTTCTTCTTATTGCTATGAGGTGGTGGTGAAGGATGGAGGATAAAGATGACATGACAAAAGGCAAAGGCCAAAGATCAAACCAAAATTCATTTAACTAAATTGCACTGTGTATACTTTTCAAAAGCATGATGTTCAGAAGCTCTTTCAGGTCATGTGATGTCTGTAGACGCGTAAAGAGTAGTAATGGCAGCAGGATACAGTTACAAGAATGCCTTACAGATCAGAAAGACAGGAGGAAGACAGAGGGAAAGACACACACACACAGAGAGAGAGAGAGAGAGAGAGAGAGAGAGAGAGAGAGAGAGAGAGAAGGAAGGAAACAGAGACACAGGGAGACAGAGAGACAGACAGAGAAAAGGAAACAGAGACAAAGGGAGACAGAGAGTTGGGAGAGAGAGAGGGAGAGAGAGAGAGAGAGATCACTTAGAAAAAAACAAGATTCATGGGACAGTTCATAAATAACACAGCTACTATCTTCCAAAATGACAGCTGGGTGATGAAATTGGGGGTCAGTGTTTCAAAAAGCCTTGTGCTGAATTCAAAAGCAGCAGGCAGACATAACAACAGCACAGGAAATACAGTTGGATGTTTAAGCGATGACACAGCAATAAAACCTTGTCCTCAGCTCCAGAACTTTAAGAAACGCAGCACTACAGCAGAGAAAATTAGCTGCTGGTGAGAAGTCTGTGGCTGAGAGTGAAACAAAACAGAGGTCAAAAGGTTAATCCAGTCTGGCACTAATAATGACTAATCATGAGTTGGAGCAGTCAATCAACCTCGCTATGTAACACACAGCACATCATGAAGTGCTGTGAAATGTAAAACTTGTAAAACTACAGTGTGCCTTACTGTAAAATAACTCTTTATGCACTGTTAACATTAATTATTTAAAACAGTTATAGGAACAGTGTGTAAAAAATATAATTTACAGTATTCCATTTACCCCAGATGTAGTTAATCAGCTAAGATATATTTTATGACCATTGGCCTCTTTAGTTTTGCACTAGAGCTACAGCGCTATGCACTTCCATTACTATAATACAACCGTTAGCTACATTAGGTGCAAAGTCTAGTAAAAAGCTAATAAAGCAAAAAAATTCAACACCAAACTCATACTGGCAGATTTGGAAAATGTGACATTTTGTTGTTGTTGTTTTTTTAATCCTGTTCTTTTAATTTAATTTCTTTCCTCTGTTTTTCAGTGAAAGCATGCCTCAATAAAGCCCTATTCACCCTAGTGTATTTTTACATGTGGAAGGTGGTGTAATGTAATTATTACTGTAGAATCTCCCATCTTAGTCCCATCTTAATCATGTCATGCCCATAATTTTATAGATAGCACGTTCCTGTTTTTTTTTTTTAGCTAGTATAAAATCATCTGTTTGTACTCTTGATCGTACTTTGCACCCTAGTTTGTCCAGTTACTTTTGGTCTCTTAAAAGGGGTGACCACATATAAAAAGTACTGTAATGCCTACACCGCTCACCCTATTTGGAGATAAATACCCTCAAATTAAAGCTGCCTGCACTTTATGTACATTATTTAATTTCAACTCCTATACTGTCAGATCCGTAAGTATTTGGATAGTGACACAATTTTCGTAATTTTGCCTCTGTACTCCACCACAATGGATTTGAAATGAAGCAGTAAAGATATGCAGACTTTCAGCTGCATATCAAAAATATTGCTTTAACCATTCATGGAGTCCCTCCATTTTCACAGGCTCAAAAGTAATTGGACAAACTAACAATCATAAATATTAGGATTTTTCTAAATACTTGGATGCAAATCCTTTGCAGTCAGTGACTGCCTGAAGTCTGGAACCCATGGACATCATCAAATGCTGAGTTTCCTCCCTCGAGATGCTTTGCCAGGCAAACTTGCTGAAGGCAGAAAGGCCCACAAACAAGCAGCAACTGAAGGCAGCTGCAGTAAAGGCCTGGCAAAGCATCGCAAGCCTTTCTCCCTAAAGCCAGGCTGATGCAATCACACTGTACAGACTGCATTGATGCCAGGCTGAAGAGCACCCAAAAACAAACCCACATTAATTCGAGGTGCAAATAAAGGCTTAATGCTTAGACATTCGATCAACATTTTTCTACATTTTTACAGTTCAACCCAACATCTACAGTATCTCTCCAATATCTCTTTTGTTTTGTTTAATCAGAACACAATCAATAAATCCTCAGTGTGTAATACTGGGTTTAAGAAGGCCTCCAACTCACTCAATAGAGATTATGTGAATGCTTAATTTCACGCACTGCCTGTTAATATCAAATGTGAAGCAATCAAAATGTGCTTAAAGCTCCCACATTGGAAAATGCAATTTTCTTTGTCTTCTCTAATCAGAGATGTGTTGTGTGATCTAAGCAATGTAAAATGCAGTGTAGATTCTTTAAAAACCAGCCCAAAGTTTTAAAAAAAATTATCAATATTAATTGCTGGTCAAATAAACTGTTGTGGCAATGTTTCTGCTCTTCTGCTGACAACAACTCATAATCACATGTGGGTAGAAATTGGTCCTGATAAACATCCCCTATGCGTAATGTGTCACTGGTGACTTTTGAGTGAGATGGCGCTTGCGACCATGACTCACTAGTCCCATTCGTTCATTAATACACTTAGTCCTTGTTTGTTTAGTAATTGGTCGTTTAATATTCAGTACATAATATCAGGACAAATGTGTTCCTTCTCACAACATGCTGGTGATTGTAAAATTCACTCACAGCTAAAAGAATATTAAAATAAAAATCAAATATCATCTCAGAAAAAAATCTGATAAAAATGTACAATATAGGACTCTCAGGTCTCAGTAACACCTCCCATTAAAACTCATAGAAAATCATAGAAAGATAGATTAAATAGCATCAGATATCTGGGTTATTAACATAAAAATGAGCTCTGAATATTTTCCACAGCTCTAAAGGAAAGCTAAGCCTTAACTAGGACTTCTAAATTCAAACAGGTTTTTGAACTTTTTAATAGATTTTAACTGATGTGAACTTATTTTAACTGCAAAAAAATGCAAAAAAAACTGAGTAACACAAATCAACAGAGCAAGCTAAACCAACAAAGCTATGAAGATAGTAAAAAAAAGAAAAAGAACAAAAAAAGCAATTGTATATGCATCCAGCATGCATTGCGTTTGGGATCGTATCAGCCAACCGGCCTCAGGCAGTAATCTGTCTCACACCCTGACTAGATATGAACCCTAGAAAAGAATTCTAAAATATGGACGACTTGGGTGCAACGAAACAATCTCTGGTGATCCGACTTCTGTTATGCTGACAGCTGGCTGACTTTACACGCTCCACCTTGCTAACTAGCTCATTTGCATACTGCACAGGAGAAATGAGATTCATTCACAATGTATACGACGTTACACACAGACTCATCCCTAATTCTAACAGAAGCACATAATTCTCTGTCATTTTCTTTTGTATGAACTGCTGGTTTTCGGTACTACACCATTCTGCACACTTATGTAGAAGAAATAATATAAAATAAGTGAGCATTTACTGTGCAGTTAGTATATAGGAACAGTCAAATTACACATTGCACAGCAAGGCACTAGTATTTCCACATGAGAAGATAACGAAACTTTTAACCATGTTGGGTGATGTGATATGGTACATTAATACCAAATTTAATGTACCTAGCATAGAAAAGATTGTTCTAGAAATGTAGCTATTGAGCTGCACAGGTTGAAAGCTCTTGGGGAGAGAGGCACCAGCCTAGCCGATGTGTATGTAGTCTAGGTTATGTGATTATAAAAAATACATTTTAAAAACAATAACCTTGCAGATCTTTGTCAGTTCTTAAAACTCAGGGTATGATGTTTGAACACCTTGTGCTCTCATCACTGATAGAGAGCAAAAGGGTGGCCAACCTGAGAGCAGAGAGCAGTATTAGCAAGTGTGTTCATTAAAAATGAGTGCAAAGTGCCATGAACTGCACACAAAGGTATTCATGAGTGAGGAGCAATGAAGTGATCATGCAGAGAAACTCTCGAATATGAGAGCACTTCAGTTCTGCGAAGACTGAGCACTAAGACGTGCGCTTCCTTTCCCCCTTAGCTCACAAGTCAAGTCCATTGAGGTATGAACTACAGCAGAAAAGGGTTATTTGTGATTTTTATTTCATTAATATTTTTACAATTTGGTTTAAATATACGGTGGATCTAAGCAGTCTTCACACCCCTATTAAAATGGCAGGTTATTATGATGTAAAAAATTTAACCCGGATAAATCATGTCAGATCTTTTTTCCACCTTTAATGTAACCAACCAGCAAAAACAAAGCATTTAAACGAAGCATTTTAGGAGAGAAAAAAATTTAAAACTTACAATAAACTGGCTGCACAAGTGTGCACCCCATTTTATAATGGAGTATGTGACATTCAGACTCATGTTGAAAAGTAATTATCATGTACCTGTCGTCAATGCAGTGATTCGGATTAACCCCAAATAAAGATCAGCTGTTCCTGTAGGATTTTCTTGGTTTTATCCGACTATCAAAGCCATGGTCCACAAAGAGCTCCGGATCTTGAAAGGTATCGATCAGGAGAGGGGTATAAAAGAATTTCCAAAACATTAGATGTACCATGGAACACCATGAAGGCCATCATCACGAACTGGAGCAAACGGGACACCACAGTCACATTACCAATGCAGGATATCCCTCCAAAATAGACGAAAGGCCAAGAGGAAAAATTATCAGTGATGCTGCCAAAAGACCTACGGCAACATTAAAGGAGCTGCAGGAAACACTGGCAAGTGCTGGTCACAACCTGCATGTGTCAACCACCTCTCGTATTCTTCACATGTCTGGGATATGAGGTTAGGTGGATAAATGCAAGACCCTTCTCATGAAAAAAAAAAAAAAAAAAACATCCAAGCCTGCACAAATCACCTCAAACCATGTGGCAAAATGTGTCATGGTCTGATGAGCCCAAAGTAGAACTTTCTGGGCGTAATTCTAAAAGATATGTTTGGCACAGAAACAAGACAGCTTTTCATCCCTGCCAAAAAAACATTCCCACCGTGAAGCATGGTGGTGGCAGCATGCTATGGGGCTGCTTCGCTTCAGCCGGGACTGGGGCTCTAGTCATGATATCATGAACCATGGATAGCTCCACATACCAATCTATTTTGAAACAAAACCTGCAGGCCTCTGTTAGACAGCTGAAGATGAAGAAAAAAATTCACCTTCCAGCATGATAAAGCACAAACCCAAATCAACAACAAAAAAAAAGGCTTCAGAAGGAGAAGGTCAATGTTTTGGAATGGCCCAGTCAGAGCCCAGATCTAAATCCTATCGTAAACCTGTGGAATGACTTGAAGAGGGCTGCGCACAGGAGATCCCATTGCAATTTGATAGCTCTGGAGCATTTTTGCAATGAAGAGTAGAATAAAAGTGCCAAATGAAGATGTGCTAAGTTGACTTAGACTCTCATCCAAAATGACATGTTGTGACGTATTACAAGCAAAAGTTGCTTTAGCAAAGTATTAACCAGGTTATTTTAAGCCTTTTCTTTTTTCAGTTTTCCCTAAAACCTTTCTATTTGTTTTTTACCTTGGATTTTACTGGTTCCTATATCACATTAAAGCTGGAAAAAGAGTCATCTTGGTCAGATCACAAAAACCTGCAATTTTAACAGGGGTGTGTAGAATTTTTATATCCACTATAAAGCATTTTGCTATTATTATCATTATTATTATTGTTGTTGTTGTTGTTGTTTCCACATGGTAACCCAAATAAGATGATTCCGTTACCGGCACAGGCCTAGAGATACAATTTAAATTATGATCACAATACTCCATACTCCAATACAATTTGAAGAAGCCATTAAAGGTCCTTTTTTCTTAATTATTCTGTTTCTAGATTCCTCACTTCCTTTAGAATTCTCATTCTCATTACAGATTTTCTAAACTGCTCCCATTTGAAAAGGTAATTGCAAGGCAGCTAGTCTGTCGAATATGACTGAAAAAATGTGTATTTGTTTTGTAGGATTTGATTTGGCATAGTATGTGCCTCTTCACCTGCCACCTACCCTTAGCATCTAAATCCCCTGGCCTGGTTCCACAGATCAGCAGAAGCCTGCTATGAACCTCTAATTTCTCCAACTTTAATTAGTCTGCATCAATCACACGTCAATCTCCGTCCAATTCCTCCCCCATCTCTCTCGCCCTCTCTCTCTCTTCTCATTTCTTGGCAGCATTTACTCACCCTGTTTTCTCCCCATAAACATTAAAGAGATGTGGATGCACTTTGTGAAACACTTTATTGCAGGGTAAAGAAACAATCACGCCATCCTAGTAAACTGCTTTTAATTGTACACAAGAGAGGAGGATGTTGAGAGCTGGGATTTGATCTGTGCTGCTTTGACTTCCATATTCTCACATCCCAGTGTGCCAGACCACTCTGTGTGACTCACATAACGTAGGCTTTATTTACACCATGCATTAACATGTGATCTGTATCTGCATCACTTCTGCCCTGATTCTGTCTCTATTTATGCATTGTTATCGTAGTTGCCTTCCTTATATGGTCAGTGTTTCCTGTTCTAGTTAGCCCGTTGATATGGAAGTTAACTGGTTATTATTCGTTCTCACCTGTTGCTTGTTAAGCCTGTCAGGTTCATCTATTTAAACTCTCATTGCTTCTCCTCTGTCTTGGCAGAATATTGTATTATTTTCTTGCTATTCCAAATAGCATGATGAGCACTATATGCTTTGATTATAATGGACTATAGTGCTATTCGAAAAGGATTATTTTACTGGGTGACATCTAACCTTTTTACACATCTCCACTGAATTTAATCATATTTTAATTGTGAGAATTTTTCTTCCTCAATTATTTAAATATAATTATCTGTAAGTTAATTAACTTCATTGGATCTTTATTACTGACTGTTCTAAAGTGCTGACACTGGAGACTCCTTTTTAAAATGTTAAATAAACACCTTGTTCCAGAAAGCTTCACCATATCGACAATTACATGTTTGTTTAGGTGGAGCATCTACCATACAAGAAACAATAATGTATTAGTATCATTAATATAAACTAAAATATAAAAACTAAATTAATATAAAATTAGCATATTAATATAAATCTTGCAGGTGGAAATACTGCCAGAGCTGCTGTTATGGAAACTTAATCAATATCTAAGTACCAATAAGGTTTGAGAATTCAACAGTGGTGTAGTATGAAGAAAAAAATGTTTATCTTTCAAAACAGAAAAGAGAACAGTTCTAAACGAAGCCTCGAGTCAAAAGCCTGTCTAGTGTAGTTAGCCACACTCTCCCACAGCAAAGGCTTTTTATTCACCCTCACTCCCGTGTCAGCTTTTTCTGACCTTCCACATTCTCATTCTTCATCCAACACTTTTCATCCTGCTTCAGGCCATCACTCAAACAGAAGCAGGTGATTGATACAGCAGAGGGGTTTTGCTACGTTGCTAAACACTAGGATGGGTGGGAGTGTTCACTCCACACCTGCTTTAGAAGTCAAGGACATTGCAGATACACTACATCAACATAACAGCAATTTGATTTCTCAGATATAACATGTTATTTGTGCTGACGTAGTTGGTACACTACATGGCCAAAAGTATGTGGACACCTGACCATTACACCCATGTGTGGGTCTCTGCCACAAAAGTGAAAGAACACCATTGTCTAGAATGTCTTTGTATGCTGTAGCATTAAAATTTGCCTTCACTGGAACTAAGAGGCTCAAACCTGTTCCAGCATGACAATGCCCCTGTGAGGTCAAAGACATGATTTGCCAAGTTTGTAGTGGAAGAACTTGAGTGTCCTGCATAGAGCCCTGACCTCAACCCCACTGAACACCTTTGGGATGAACTGGACCTCTGACTGCACCCCAGACCTCCTCACCCAACATCAGTACACGACCTCACTAACGCTCTTGTCCCTGAATGGGCAAATCCCCATGGCTACACTCCAAAATCTAGTGGAAAGCCTTCCCAGAAGAGTGGAGGTTATTATAACAGCAAAGGGAGACTGGTATATGATGTTCAAAAAGCACATATGGGTGTGATGGTCAGGTGTCCACAAACTTTTGGCCATATAGTGTATTTTATTTTATTGATGACTTGGGAATAAGAGTGAAATTAAAAAGACTAGAGAAACAGGGGAACATGGCATGTGTGTGATTTATGCTTCAATTTGTGATTGCCCAGAGGACAATGTCTCAGGCAGAACGATTACATTAAATTTAACCCTTTCCATATTATATTCTCTGTCAAACAGGAATAAAATGTGTTGCAACTAACACAACTACACTAAAATAACGATTATGTCATTGTTGCAATACTATTTCACAATTCACAAACCTAACAAGTATTACAATTTAAACTTATGTCAAATGTGACAAATAAATAATTGCAAAAGAAGCTTGAAATTAGCCAATTACCATTGCTAATCTAAGCTACACACCGTAGCTAAAAAACACTGAATGTGTCCCTGAAAATAAAAATAAAATCTCACTCTCACTTTAAGTAACTGCTTTATCCTAGTCATCCCAGGTTTACCATGCACACGCACTTTCACACACTCATTCACAACTCGGGGCAATTTATCTTAGCAAGTCCACCTAGAGGTGGGAGGAAACCAGAGAACACAAAGGAAACCCATGCAGACACAGGGAGAACATATACAGAATCTCCACACAGACTAGGATCAGGATCAGGATCGAACCCTGGAACTGTGAGGCCGCAACACTACCCATTGTGCCACCATGCCGCTAAAAATAAAAAAATTATTTAATGTATAACAAGCACAAATGTAGGTGAACCTTAGATAGGCCAAATACATTTGAAACAACTTTTTTTTTTTTTACCTCAATATAACACACACTCAGAAGAGGGCTAGGAACTAAATTAGCTATATTCTTTATACATGAACTAACAGATGACTACCATGGGCTCATATCCCTCTGAATCTAGATGAACTTTAAGGAGAAACATCGATATTTTGACCCGTAGGGCTGCCGAGAAGTAGCTCCGATTCCCAAAAATAAAATAGCGCTTGACATTTTATTTAATTCCACTCGTTTTTTTCAGTCCTAACCATTTCATGGCGGGTTGCTACTGGATAAATCACTGTATCCCTAGAAATATTATACAATGTCAAAAAAGTTACAGAGACATCTTTTTATACCATTGCTGCTAAGTGGTGGAGGCATTATATTTTCGGGTTGTCCGTGCACCCGTGCATCCTTCCAAGATTCTTCTTGTGCATTATCTCAAGAACGAGTGGTTCAATGTTAACCAGCAGATGAACTGATTAGATTTTGGAACTGATGCAAACAGGGTCAAGGTCAAATATCTGAAATACTGAAATAGTTTTTCTTCTGTAGCAGCCTGTTTTTCATACCGAGATGTTACATGTCATGTTCAGGAACTCTGGTAAGGAAGTCTTTATATAAACTGGGTTTACTCATAAACATCACTATCAAATTTCATTTAAATTACTTGTCATTGGAGAACCAACATCTACAATTTGAATTCAATCCTTCCTGGACTAGGGCTCCACAAATACAACTTGTTTACACTTATTTTTATTTCCAATTTTGTCATTGCTCTTTAACATCCACTTCACCTCTAATGCACAACAACTACCAGTCAAGAGGAGAGAAGACTAATACGGGCTTCTTGCGATACACCTGAAATCAGCCCCTCCATCTTTTATTAAACTGCTGTAGCTAATCACTATGCTTTTCTATACTGCACCGACTGTCAAGAGCTGTTCTGCTCCAGAAGAAACAGAAGGACCATTCTTCAGGCGCTGAAAAGCAGGTCCAATCTTGCTTGCGTGGACTCCTGGCAACAGATTCAAATTTGGGATCTTCTGATGATGGACCACTCTGGATATATTCATTCAAAGGGACCATGTGTCTAAAAGCTGTTCACAAAATCTGGTTGCTAAGTGGATATTTTCACTCAAGATGGCCGCATGTCCAGATGGCTACTCAAGATGGCTGCCCAAATGGAAACTACCTTTTCATTCTCATCTCTTTTTATGTGAGTTTTCGCATACGTAAAGGACTTGCATAAATATTATTCACTCACCAGGAATAGCTATACATCAGAAAATCATGCAGTCTATCTTTAACACATGGTTACATGGTTAGACATGGCTAACAAACAACTGGAACCAGGTAACATACAAAGGACACCGGTGCTTCCAAGGATCACTATACCGCTCATCAGGCAACACCCCTGGCACAGTGAAAGAAAGTGGGGCAAGTACAGGCTAAGCAGCTCACCATACAAACCTCTGCTCCGAGCTTTGTCCTCGTTAACGCCAATTCTCTTGCAAACAAAAAGGACAACTTTAGACTGCATTTTTCTGAAGGGGCAGTATTCATGCACCATGATTTTTACCAAGCCTTGGCTACACTCCTCGATCCCCGTTGAAGCTATTGCGCTAACAGCCTGCATGCTACACTGTGGGAACAGGACAAAGGACTCTGGCAAGAACAAAGGTGTTTTTTTTTCATTTACATACATAATGCCTAGCGTATCTACTCTCAATCTATTGGCAGACACTGTTACCCTTCTCACTGAATCTCAGTGAATTTTTTTATTTGAACTGTATTTGCACAGTGACAATTAAGGTATTGTATTCATTTTTAAAATTGACAAATGAAGGCTGACAAAGCATGGCTGATGCCAGAGGAAGCCTGACAGGTAGCTCCTGTCTTTAGTGTCAACGTTCCTGCCTGCAGTCTTTATGTGTAGCCCTGTGGTGATCCATCACTTCAGCAAGGTCTTGCTGATTTCTCAAGCGTTACAATAAGGATGTTGTGATTGGGAGTCTTGCTGGCCTGGGGAGAGCCTTTCAAAGAAGTTCAGAGAAGGTACTTTGCCCGGC
Organism: Pangasianodon hypophthalmus; assembly: GCF_027358585.1. Lineage (NCBI taxonomy): Eukaryota > Metazoa > Chordata > Actinopteri > Siluriformes > Pangasiidae > Pangasianodon > Pangasianodon hypophthalmus. The sequence continues at coordinate 9,934,554 of NC_069724.1, forward strand.
CCAAAAAAACGGCAAACGATGGAGCGCAGTGAATAAAATTAATAGAAAATATCTTGCTCATGGTCCAAGAATTTATAGTGAGAACTATGAAGGACGTCCCAAGGCATTTAATCACTGGGAGAAATATAGTTTTCTTTTTTTTTTTTTTTACAATGATCACTGCACACTGGGGTTAGAGAAGAGGAAAAAATACCACAGCTAACACAAAGGGCTCAAATAAAGCCATGACTGTGAAGGGAATAATGGCCAATGAATTTTTATGTCTGTCTGGCTATGCGGAGACGTGTGTGAAAACTGGAAAGGGAAATACTCTGTGGGACTCATGACTTTTCCATCCACATTAATCTCTCATTAGAAAGAACCACTGTTGCACCACAATCGTTCCAACAACATGCCCTTAGCAGCACAAACCTCCACCTCCAGTTCCTAGAGACTCATCTCAGCCTCAGCCTTCTCAGGCGGAGATGATCTGTGCCTTTCCAAACTTCAGACTAGACCCACAGAGACATAGCCACTAGAGAGCCCTAATCAGGAGGAGAATCCCAACCACTTAAAGACTGCTCAGAGTCATGCCACAAGGGGCGAGACAGGAAACGGTTCAGCAGAGTGTGAAAAATAGCATGAGACACATGCTCTGACTTTCGGATAAATTGAAATTGAAGGGAGCTCACAAACCAAGGGATAGATGTCTAAGAACCTAAACATAAACACATACAAAACCAAATGTCTTGTTCATACATAGTGGATAAATTGGCAGTGAATATACCTTTTCTCACTTGTACCTATATAAGTCAGACTTGAGAGCTAGGTAGTTATCTACCTAATGTTTGGAAACCACTAAGGAACAGTCATGATAGCTAATACAGTAACTTAGCATACTGTGACATTTTTAAGCTAAGAACACATTAGTTATGTTAGTTGTTTAAACGAGAGATAAAATTTGGTTTATATTATAGAGATAAAATCATAACTGCGTTTTGTTTTTCTGCTCTTGACAGACAGCATTTCTACATCTCTCTAATGCTAGGTCTGTCTAGATGATAAGAATGACAATACAATACTGATGTCAACACAAAACAATACTGATGTCACATTTTGGCATGAATAATCACAATTCTGGTTCATGAGATGCCTGTGTCTGTCTTTTATCCTTTTCTTATACAACAGCAGTTTTGAATTCTCAAATCTGTTTGGTCTGATTTTGTGTGACAGCAGTTCTGACAGTCGTTCCAGGTGCAAATCAAGGGTTAACAGTAATGAGCTCATTCTAATACGTTACTGTTTCTATAGTAACAGCTTACACAGGGACTTGAGAGATGTTTATTTAGCATTTTTGGAAGGAACCTCCAGTGTCAGCACTTTGTACCTGTCAGAGGTGAAACTGTAACTCCCCCTATGGAAGAGACGTCAGGGCAGAAGAGTTTGCACTTTTGCAATTTCTTGGTACACGCTGCATTTTTAGTCTTACTGACTTTGAAAGAAAGTCAAAAAACATTGGTGGGAGAATAAATGTTTATAGCTTCTATAATGTACGTGAAACTAACTTGTTTTGTGGAGGTTCCACATCATTAAATGTAAACTATAAACAGATAAGTACCAAATGTCATTGTTTAATAACTAAAAAAATATATAATTGTTGGCAAATTACTGTTGTATAAAAGGAATAAAACACTCTGAGACATGCTGTTATTGGAAACCAATCAACTTCAGGGTTGAACCAAACCCCCCAAGTGTGTTATTGCTTACAAAGAGTAACAAGCTTAAATGCTGTTGAACAATTCATGAACCATTATTAGCATGGTGATGCAGAGGAAGTACACAAGTTGCATGGTTTGCACGGATAGTTTCCCGTCAATCACATTCCCACTTCCATTTCATTCCTCCCACACCACACATCTCCTCTTCTCCGTCAAACCGCATCAGATCACCACTGACACCTACTGCAGACGGTTGCAGGATGGCACTGAGGAATTACCATCGACTTATGCAAACACTATTCCTGCACAATAATGAAAGCATGAGTGGATAGACAGGCCAGGAGAGATAGGTTGCTGCACCATAGAAGAACGAGACTAACACTGTTCTCAGAGGGTTCCTATCTGCAGAAACAGTTGCCCAGAAGCCTCAGGCAGTGAACGTCACTGCTTCTCTCTGGCTCTTGCCTCTGATTCTTGGTAACCAAATCACATGCAAGACAAGGGAGAGTGGCACTGCAGCACAGGCAATGTCATGGTTTCAATCACACACACAATGTACACACATGTACAATGCAGTTCAGTTTTTCAGCACAATGGGCACAGTAAAAGAGCGTGTCTATGTTTATGCATGTAGAAATCAAATGAGACAGCAAATGCTGGAGGGAAGAATTCACATACATATATACGGATACATAAAAAGCTTTAGTACAAGGAACACAGTACAACATCTTATTATATTTATAAAATAGCTGACATGAAAGTCCGGTGTGTTCTTTGTAATTATATTTTGTCTTGATTTATTTAGTCTTGATTTGCCTACAAGACACTGAGAATTAATTAAGAAGGTGTCAGTTTCATAATCCAATCCTCAACACAGGCAGATAAGAATCAGGAAGAATCAGGGTGACACAAGAACACAGAAAACTCCCATAAACATTTGAGATATATTAGGTTTGAGATATGCTAACTTACGTTTAGGCTAGCCGCTTCCAGTTAGCGTAAAGTTACTACAGGTGGTTATTGCTAGCTAGGAAACTTAGTCAATGCAATATCCAGATTCAAAAAACTTCCAAATTACAAACTGCTTGTATGAAATGATCAAATATTATCCATTTCTCACCTTTTTTTTTCAGATTTAGACTTTTTTTTTTCTCTAATTCCCAATTTGCACCTACTAGCTACTACTGGTCTTTGCCAGTGCATAACAGCTAACAGTCTGGGAGGCTAATGTGTTTCCTCCTGAAAGCCAAAAGCCAGCAACCATGACATTTTCAAACATCATAGAACAAGTAAAAGAGCTTGAAGCAGAGCACTAACCGCCCTTTCCTGTATACATTTCTGTATACATTTTGTCATACTGTCAGAAATAAATTCAAGGCTAAGTTGTCACTATAAACTTGAGTCTTTTAATTCATTCTTGTTGCTGAGTCACCATCTGATGCATCCTGATATTTAGGTAGGATTGAGGATTTTTAGCTATTTAAACCACACTCACTGTATTTGTGTTCTTCAGTTTTGGAAATGGATTTCAGATGGTGCCAAGCATGTATATAATGAGAAAAGTCCAAATAATACTGACAATCGCCCAGAGTTCTTGCTAATCTCCATTTTAGTCCAGTTGATTCAACAATCTAAACCCACGAGAGAGGGAAAAAAAGCAGCTTAAATTTTTGGTCCTTGAATATGATTTGAACCCAAGCACAAATATCAAATATCACCTCTCTCTAAAGTGGAGCTCTTGAAACCATCCATTTGAAGAGCAGTCGAATTCCCCCATGCTGTGACTGCATCTCAGTGAGAGAGGGAAACGGCAGTGTGGCGATGATATCAGACGAACTGATAGCACTGTATTGCTGATACAACGGAATTACACAGAAAACAGCTCCAACCATGACCAAATCTGACAATTTCCCCATGAAGGTCAAAGGAACCCTGGCTACTGGGGTATTGCGGTCAAACGACTCTCAGTCACGCCTCACCGCACATGCTCAGCGCTCTCTGCTTAATTTAGCCATTGATTGGATTGATTGAACGAAATAAGGGACTATCAACGGGGGAAGAAACTGGGGGATGAATTGGAGGAGCAGACTGCAGAAGGCAAAAGGCTCATCGGAAACGAATAATCTGTCCTCTGCTCACCCCACCATCGCAGCCACGGCTCCCCGGGTGAGGAATAAAAGCCCTTGTGTGCAACAAACTGCAAGCAGATTCGTGCCCAACAGAGGAAATGAGGAGGGAGGAAAGGTGGAACGTTGAGGATGAACCATACTACTCCCAGCTGCTGGAATATCACACTTACACACACACACACACACACACATACACACACATGGCAAACACTGCTGTTTCTCCACTGTGATTTACATAGGTCCCAAAATGGCGAGTAATTGACTGAGCGGCTAATCTGCTTAACTGAAACTGATTGTTCATACACAGTAATGACACCAGCACTTATCAGGCTGTCGTGAATTACTGATAGCACACCATATGCGTTTAATCTCACAAGCAAATTAAACGGGCCACATAAATTTCCGACATATCCGTCATTATTGCCCAGAAGGATTCCTATCTTTATGAACAGACCCTTGAACGACTGGAAGACAGTGCGTGGGATATAAAAGGTATAAAGCAGAGGGCATATGAGCAATGGTGGGAAAAAAGTGACACAGTATATTATCTTAATGTACAAATTGGTAATGACACTGATACAGCAGAGGATGGTAACGGGGCAGGTCGGGCCAATCCCATATTTTCATTCTGGATATAATACCGATATCATAACTGACGTCCATGCCTTGTCTGAAAGTCTAAGAGCTTCTTTCTGCTAAATCATGAATGATAATGTCATGTTTACTGGTAATCTGTCTCAAAAATACAATTGTTCAAGGGTCTTTCTGCTCTATATATGACTTCAGACTTGACTTGTAACACTCATTAAAAACTGTTTGTGCATGAATTTTGCATGATGTGTAAAACAGTATATTTGTTGTTCAAATAAAATAAATTTATGCCAAAATATGCCACTCCAGCCAACTTATTCAGGTAGCCCGGGCACCCCTTGCTCTGGGTTCCTATTCCAGTGAAGTGACTTGATGGCAATACTGGTATACAGAAAGTAGGCATGCATTTGACTGTTGTCTGTTCAAACAAAATGGTGGCACCAAAGACACTGACAAACAGCTTAACACAGAGACACCCTGACAATTGAATGCACTTGGACAATTTCCATTTTCCTGTACAATTTTTGCTTCCAAGGATCATCTTGGGACCCCCTGTCTACTCATGGCTCTAGGAATAAACCCACCTTCCCTTCCTTCATGACACTGGCCTGTTACCACGGCCTTCACAATCTCCTAGCAGAATTTGTATGCTATTGTTTTATGACAATGGCAGGAACCTTGACAAGATGCACGCATTTGAAGGGAGGTAATTCGAAATGGTGCACTTACACTGTGTGTGGCTAATCAGTATGGAGGGGAATATGGGTGACTTTTGCGAACTGCTTTGCTCAATTTTCCCAAAAGAGGTTCTTTTCTGACCTTATGAAGGCTTCACAAGGGAGCATAAACCAACATTTAACAAGCTTGTATGCTGTTGGTTTTATTCACACAAGTATGCAAGACAGGTCTTTCGTTAGCATCTCTGCAGTAAGTATTTACCAATATAAAGAAGTCTCGCTTTGATAAATTAATGTGTCTGTTATACTGACACAAACAGACAAGTCCATTCCATGGATTTCACCTCTATTACACACCACAGCCAGCATACCGAAAAGGCTTGTCACTGCCTTAAGTTCTGAACATTCCACTACAGATGAAGTGAACAGAAAAAAAGGCAAGCAAAGCTCAGTGTGGCACAGAAGAAGAAGCATGAGCTGAGGCTGACGTGTGGGTCAGAGCAGACTGTGGATGGCTGACGTGATGGCTGCCCCTTCTCTGTGCTTACTTTACGCTAGTGTGCCTGATCCTGATGGGAAGTGACAAAAGGCTGAATGTTGCAGAGAATAGTGGGGGAGTCTTGCTGTGAACGCAGCACGAAAAAGGTCTTTGCTGGCCTAGACTGCCCCCGGGTGCGATGCGGCTCTCTTAGCAATGCACCGTTCTCTCTCTTCTAGAGTACGCACGTACGAGTCGTACCAGCTGACAAACCGTGTCAGACATAGCTTGACATCTAAACTGAGGCAAGTGGACAAACATGCATAGATGAAAACAAATATACACAATGCAAACGCAAATTTCAGCGTGAGCTCACATGAGCTGTGAGCGGTGTTTTCTTTTAACTGGGGGATGGGTGCACACACACACACATAGACACACAGAGTAATGCCACTGTTTCTGAGTGCACTTAGTCTGTATTTGTGTCATTAAAGAGCCGGAGGACAGGTCTGCCAGAGAGGCACAAGCACTGGTTGGACAAAAGCCAGGAAGTGGCTCATCACAGTTTAGCATGTGTAATGCCACCGTACCGCCACTACTGCTCTCAGGTAGCAACTCTGCCCCATACTCCTCTCATTATCAGCTCTTTCTTTCACACCAGTGTCCATTAACAAGTCTCAGGTTTCTAGCAACAGCTCAAGTCCAAGCAACACCCAACCATTTGACAAGACCTCCCCCCAGTGACACTTCTTCAGTCCTTCTCCTGGCTAATTAAGCAGCTTGAATGGATAAAGCTGTTAATATTTTTAAAGCAACTCCGGCTCGGACTCACAGGCATTGGTGACGGCGAAGCTGTTAGCTGTCTCAATGTTGTCCACGTGGGGCACCAGGTTAAAGGGTGCCTCTGACGCATTGGGGCTCGTGTTGTGCAGAAATATGGCCAAGCGAAAGGCAGTGTACTCCTGATCTGTGTTTCTGATGAACAACCCGCCTGCAGGGGTGAGACAGAGAGAGAGAAGGAAAAAAGAGAGAGAGCGAGAGAGCAAGATTATATTCTGTGCCAAAGAAGAGGACTGTTATTTGATTATGGATGAGAGAAATGGCTTAATGATGGACATCCACAATGTGCGCCGAATGGAAATCAAAGGTCCGAACCCGGTCCAAAATGAAAAGCGAACACTGTAGTGTGCACAATTGGACATCTGCATGATTTCAAACTGAATAGAGCATTTTATTAAATCAGGGGTGACACAGTGGGACAGACTGACATGAATTCATCCGTTTATTCATTCATATATTTATTTATTTATTTATATATCCATTTATTTATTTATTAAGCAAGAAGGGAGGGTGTAAGAAACGTGACACAGAGCTTGATGCAGTGCTGGAATACAATTAAGGAAGGCACTTTGGAGTGGCAGAGGAATGCGCGCGCAATGGGAATGGCTGAAAACGCTCAAACGCGTGCTGAATTCTAAACAAAGAATTTGCGCAATAAAAAAAAAAAAAACAACGTGTCAGCAAAAAAAAAGAAAAAAAGTTTTATTTCTACTGATATAATAGTCCCATTCGCTCTATCCAGGCAGAGCATCCCGGTTAGTGGTGTTCAGGGCGCACTGCAGTGGCGCGCGCCGGATTACGTGACAGTGAACGGATGGCAGGATTCACACCGATCGATTAACATTACTAAATAGACTCTACTATTTAACACACACACACACACACACACACATATGCACATTTGCGAGTCTGCTCTTTCCTTTTAAAATGTTTCCCCTGAAAGTTGACACGCGCATGCGATCATGCACACTTGATGACAGAAGGGATGAAGGATGAAGGATGGAGGATGAAGGAGTCTCGGCTCTCCAGGGAACCTTAACGCAACTCACCGATCTGAACGCTGCTCGGAAAAGCCCCCATGGCGAGTCCGCGAACGCAGGAAAATATCAGTAAAAGCTGATGGCAAGAAATCCTCATTTTGTTCGGCTAAAACTATGGAGAGACGTGGAGCATGACGTCAGCCGGGTGAAAAAGGAACGGCAAAAAAAACCCAGGACAGGCAGATATCAGCAATCCATCTCCATCTCCTCCGCCGCTGCTGCTGCTGCTCTTCCCCCCGCAGTGGCGCGAACCCTGGTGCAGAAAGTCCGTCCGCCAGCAGACGCTCCACATGCAAGACGAGGGGTGGGGAGAGGGGATCTCGGCACACGGTGTTGCCAGATTGCGTGCTTTTACACTCTTTTACTAATCGAGATGCATCGCACCGAGGATTTCATTTATTTATTTATTTATTTTGGTACTCGTCTCTACCAATATCAATACTGAAATGAGTAACCTACTTAGTATTACGCATTCAGGGGCGTCATGGAGCATTTTTTTTTTGTTTTTTTGCTCTGTCTATATTGCTTCCTTCTACAATGAACACCTAATGCAGGGATGTCCAATCTCATCCAGAAAGTGCTGTTGTGGGTGCAGGTTTTCACTCCAATCAAGCAGGAACTACACTTGATTCCACCTGTTTAATCAGTTGATCCTGGCTTTCAATAGACTATCAGGTGTAGCTGCTACATGGTTGGATGAAAACCTGCACCCACACCAACCTTTTCTGGGTAAGATTGGACACGTCTGACCTAATGTATGCTGGGGTGTCCAATCTCATCCAGAAAGGGCTGGTGTGGGTGCAGGTTTTCAATCCAATCAAGCAGGAGCTACACTTGATTCCACCTGATTCCACCTGATTAATCAGTTGACCCTGGCTTTCAATAGACTATCAGGTGTAGCTGCTACTTGGTTGGATGAAAACCTGCACAACAGCCCCTTCTGGGTAAGATTGGACACCCCAGCATACATTAGGTCAGAGGTGTCCAATCTTATCCAGAAGGGGCTGTAGTGCAGGTTTTCATTCCAACCAAGCAACTGATTCCACCTGTTTAATTAGTTCATCTTGTGCTATAATGGACTATCAGGTGTGGTTCCTGCTTGTTTGGAATAAAACCCTGCACCCACACCGGCCCATTGAAGATAAGCTTGGACACCCCTGCCTTATGCAGAGTTTTATATTTATCCTGTTTATGGTGTTTAAAACTATCTTTAATAGTGAGCACAAAGGCATGCAGAGTGATATCAGTGACCGTGGTCATTAGGCAAAGTGTAGATCTGGTGAAAGGAAGCCTGACTCAGAGCTCAGTGCTTGCAGAACTATGCTCTCACAAGGGAGAGTCTTTGTGCATGCTTGCGTCACTGCTTCATGCTCATGTATACCATTGTGTGCGGGCAATTCACAGCAGCTTGTGTTGATTTTTAATGACCACGTTCGTTGATATTGCTCTGCACACCCAGCAGCCCTTGTTCACTCTATTAAAGATACAGTTTAAATGCCATAAGATGTTTGATCAGGTTGCATGTATTGTAGAAAGATGCTGTAGATCCTCTTGATATTTTCACAGAGCACAGTTTACGGACTGCTTTGCTTTGATTGCTGTCATTAATCGTGAAATATGTCCAGATCTCTGTCATTTCATGTCGTTCTGTTGTTACACATTATACAACAGTTAGTTCTGGTCCACTAAACTGATTGAACGAGCGGCACGCCAAAAGTGCTAGTTATAGTGCTAGTTAATTTACTATAACCACACTGGGACTCACTCTGCTGATCTGTGTTCGCCATATAAAATTCAATTTCCTAATTTAAAAAGGCTATTACAATAGTGTTAGTGACTTCATCAGCAGACATGACAAACAGTACATTTTTCATGAATGTAACTTTTGACTTAAAATATGAAAGATCATCAAATGAAGGTGAAATGGAAAAGGGAAGCCAGATTCAAGTTGAATGTAAAAACCAACGTGAGCTAGCTAGCTAGCTATTTCCGCTTGCGCCACAAAAATAAACAAAACATTAGGCCATATTATGCCTGAAATGTCAGTTACTCAATATTAATTCTTGTTTATAGAACTGTTGTATAAAACAATCATGCAGTTATACTGAATATTGGCACAGCTGTGATTAGCTACAGCACCTGGTCACATTCAGTAAAAGCGCACTCTTGCTTGTGCGATATTACTTAACTAGAGTGACAGTGGACACTAGGCTTATGTCACATAGTATGACATGTTTTTTTTTAAATTTATTTATTTATTTTTTTTTTTACAAACATGAGTGATATGAGTAAATAAGCACATAACCTGACCAATACCCAATACTAGTATAGGATCAATGCATCCCTATCTTTTAATCACCCTGCTCTTTGGTTAGTCATATTTTAGGTTTGCATATGCATATTCATTTACTTTTTGGACTGGTTCATTTATTGTTGTTGTTTGTTTGTTTGTTTGTTTGTTTGAAACAATGGTTTAGGGGAATCCAATCCAATCTGGCAACCCTAGACACTGTAGAGGGGAGCGTCTACCGGGAGCTGCACGCACACATGCGCTTTTTTCCACCATCGTGCGTTTCTTTAGGCTGTTATCACTGCCCTTTTTACAGTGTAGAGAGACTAATGGTCAAGAGAGCAATCGCTTCTAATTCTGTACTAGCGGTCTGCAGTCCTCGTTCTCAATACAGCAACAGACAATGGATAAGAACCATTTTGCGCATTTGAATGGAGCTCGAGGCTTGAAGTTGTAGTGTTGGTTTTAACGGTTCTGCAGCCCAGGATATGCTGCAGAATCTTAACATGTGAGAGCAAAACGAGGCAACAACAAAAAAAAGACTTTAAAAGGGGAACAGAAAGGCAAGACTGTGTTGGTGCATCATTGTTAAATGTGTGTGAGTGGAATGCAGTTTAGACAGTAGTGCATCCCAGAGATGTCCATCATTGCCTTGGCCTGTCTCTCAGAGATAAAGGTACTACACTGTCCCTGTTCCTTGTCTTTGGGATGGTACCATCAACCCTAACCCTAACCCTATCCTATCCTAACTTATCCTATCCTATCCTATCCCTAACCCCTCTCTTTTGTATCTTTTACATGGGAAGAGCATGTACCTTTAATAAGCTTTATAGAGTACATCAGTGGTCTTTGAGGTCTAATTATGTACCTTATGTACCTTCCAGATGAAAAAAGGTACAACAGATGTACCCTTGATGGTACCACCCCAGGGACAAGGGAAAAGCACAGTTTGTCACCTTTATTTGTTGGACTGTATTATCAATCTGTTTTAATTTGGTTCATCTTTGATCTGTACAGAAGCACTGAGATGACGTGGTTATAAGTTGTGGCAACAAAATAATAAGATTAGGCCATGAGTTAAGTTTCTCGATATCTATTTTGTGGCCACAAAATATTTAATTTGTGGCATTTGTATTATAAAATGAGTTAGACAGAGAAATTGAATTAAACCATTGAGACCACAGGAACCTAAGTATGCAGATTCATTCATTCATCTTCAGTAACCGCTTTATCCTGGTCAGGGTTGTAGTGGATCAGGAGCCTATCATGAGAACACTGGGCGTAAGGCAGGAATACACCCTAAATGGGATGCCAGTCCATCACAAGGCACTATGCACACACACATTTGCACACTCATCCACACCTGATGGCGATTTAGAGTAACCAGTCTGCCTACTGGCATGTTTTTAGGAGGTGGGAGGAAACTGGAGAACCTGGACGAAACCCACACGGACACAGCAAGAACATGCCGGCTCAGGATTGAAGTAGTGACCCTGGTGTGTGATGTGGCAATGCTACCCGCTGCACTGTTGTGCTGCCCTAAGCATGGAGGACCTATTGGAGGAATGACCTTCTGGAGTCGCTGATGTTTCAACATGGATAGGCTTATAGAAATACCCCACAAATTCTCAAGGCAAATAGACTTCTTCACCTCAGAGGCACCATAGATCTGGCCCCTATGGACATAGCCCCTATAGAGTGGAGACAGAAAGCCAAACAGCAGCTAAACTAGCTAGCTAGCCTGTTTACACTGCAATGTTTGCTATGTCTCAGTGTCGGATATTTCAGCATAGGACTACAAGAAAATACTAACCTTAAGCAGTGGTGCAAAGCGACCTGATCCGTATGCGCTGAGGTTGACGATGTGACCTGCTGGCCTACCATCGAATGGCCTGACGTATACAGCTATCTAGTGGAGAAACCAAGCATCTACACCAAAGGAAAACTGAAGGCATACAAGTCATTAGATGCATACAATTATGTACTTTGTGGCCACACACAGGACATGCAATACATTGTAATTCCTGATGATCTCTTCGGATTTCCTGAAGTCAGAGATTTCCTGAAGTCTGTGCGTGGCTTGTTTCTTGCTCGGGCCAGAAGGTATGAGATAAAAATGTAGATAGCTTTGTTTTGCTTTTCTATTTTGACACCCCACAACATGATGACATTTTACCAGTAGTTTTTGACAGAGGGTAGGCTGTACACAGACAGGCTGTAGATATATTAAAGACCTTTTTTGCACTTCATATGTGCCATTCCTAGCATGCCTCCAGCGAACTTTTTGCCTCCATTGCGTGCGCATCTTCATGTCACATGACATGAAAAAAAGTCTACGCATCTTTTTTATTCATATGAAGTGTGACGTCTTGTTTACAGCCATAGACATATTTTCTTTGTAAAAGAAAGATATCTGGGGGCCAAAATGTGTACTTGTGCCTCTGCTCAAAAGACATGTTATAGGCTTTCATGCTGTCTTAAATCTCGATGTTTGGGAGGAAAAAAAACCTGATTCTGATATCTTTTGAAAGTCTCTGTTATCACCAGGATATTAAAAGACCTTTAAAGAGAGACATTTACTTTTCCTCCTTCAATTCCCTTATGTGACTGTGTTTTCCATCACCTACTTCTCTGTTTTACCCTTCAGTCAGTGTCCCACTGTGACCGGGCAGCACTTATAGAGGAGGCATTGATTTTTGCTGTAGTCAATATGCAAACACCGAGGAGGAGGTTCACAGTTCACTCAGCGGATATTCATCAAGCCAAATGCAGTTCACAGATGACTTTTATTTTCAAAACACAGCCTGAAGCGAGTTAAATGAAAAATGAGTTCTAAATGTCACTAAAGCTAATGTCGCCCCACACATACACACACAAATCGCTTTTCGCTTAGGTGTTTTTTTGAGTAAATATTTGACAGCTTGTGGCCTATCTATCTTTCTGCCTGTCTATATGCCTTTTGGTCAGGTTTTCTGTCTGTCTCTCTTTCTGTCAGTCAGTTTGTCTGTCTGACTCAGGCCAAATTTGCTTTTAATTTTTTTTTTCAGTTGATTTTTCATGTTTTAGATGGTTGTTGTTGCAGTATGCATTCTGCTATTTTGTTTGTTTGCTTATTTGTTTTGTTTGATTGCATAAATATGCACTTATTTTTTTAAATTTTATTACAGGTGCATTTATTTTCATTACATATACATTCAAAATCCATACAAAATGCTTCATGGATTTTTTTTCCATATACTATTTGTGTTAATCATCCTCTGCTCTTTATCAGTACTTGGTTGGAAATTTTTTGGTGGAATGTTTCTCAACCCAGTAATGACGCTGAGGTATCACTTATATCAGCATCACACATTACATGTCAGTGTTACTGTTTTAATGAGGATGAACCACCAACCAAATAACATCTAATCAGTGGAGGTTCTATGGTGCAAAGCTACAGTCGTTGCACATCTACAGTAATTGTATGTCCACAAAGTGACCTGGAAGGTGTAGCTGATAAAATGGCCAATGAATGATGCTACAAGGGAACTGGTAACCTGTGAAACTGGTAACTCTGTGTGTCCTCCTTTTAAATAAGCTGTTTGTGCTTAAAAGCCTGTGGTGCTGTCTATGGTGCTGAAAGCTTGGCAGAACTCTTCTCTACCACTGTGGCTTCCTAATTTACATAAACGCTACTTGGTTTGTGTCAAGAACAGACCACTGAAAGAATAAGCAATTTCATCTTTAATTTCACAAAACCCAAAGCAATGTGATAACATTACAGTGTTTATAAGGTTACCACCATGTGTATATTCCTCTGCATTTGCTCTTGAGATCTTGTAATTTACTTTTTAATGCATCAAATTAAACCTGTGCAGTGTTGCAAATGATTCATATTTCCAGTGTCAAACTGAGCATCTACTCCATTACTATCTCTGTCACTTTTATAAACTCAGATATATATGAGAAGTGTCAATATAAATTACTGAGGAACCAGTTAATATATTTTCAGCAAAAATGCTAAGCAAGTATCTATACTAGAGCTATACTAGAGCAGTTCCTTTAAGTCCTGTAAGTTGTGAGGTGGAGCCTCCATGGTTTGGATTTGTTTGTCCAGCACATCCCACAGATGCTCGATCAGATTGAGATCTGGGGAATTTGGAGGCAAGTCAACACCTTGAACTCTTTGTTCCTTAAACCATTCCTGAACAATTTTTGCAGTGTGGCAGGGTGCACTATCCTGCTGAAAGAGGCCACTGCCATTAGGGAATACTGTTGCCGTGAAGAGGTGTACTTGGACTGCAACAATGTTTAGGTAGGTGGTACGTGCCAAATTGACATCCACATGAATGCCAGGACCCAAGGTTTCCCAGCAGAACATTGCCCAGAGCATCACACTGCCTCTGCTGGCTTGCCTTCTTCCCATAGTGCATGCTGGTGCCATCTCTTCCCCAGGTAAGCAACGCACACACACCCGGCTGTCCACATGACGTAAAAGAAAACATGATTCATCAGACCAGGCCACCTTCTTCCATCATTCCATGGTCCAGTTCTGATGCTCACGTGCCCACTGTGGGCACTTTCGGTGGTGGATAGGGGTCAGCATGGGCACTCTGACTGGTCTGCAGCTACGCAGCCCCATACGCAGCAAGCTGCGATGTACTGTGTGTTCTGACACCTTTCAATCATGTCCAGCATTAACTTTTTCAGCATTTCGTGCTACAGTAGCTCTTCTGTGGGATCAGACCAGACGGGCTAGCCTTCACTCCCCATGCATATCAATGAGCCTTGGGCTCCCATGACCCTGTCGCCTGTTGTCTTTCCTTGGACCACTTTTGGTAGGTACGAACCACTGCATACTAGGAACACCCCACAAGACCTTCCATTTTGGAGATGCACTGACCCATCTAGCCATCACAATTTGTCCCTTGTCAAAGTCACTCAGATCCTTACGCTTGCCCATTTTTCCTGCTTCCAGCACATCAACTTTAAGAACTGACCAGTGCCATTGTAACGAGATAATCAATGTTATTCACTTCACCTGTCAGTGGTTTTAATGTTATGGCTGAAGTGTGTGTGTGTGTGTGTGTATGCACACATACAGAAATACACACACATACACACATATATTCTTATATATATATATATACACACCACTCAATGTTGCATGCATCTTAATTCAATTTGAATTAATGAAATTAAAATGCTTGATGATCCAAGCAGACAGAATTGCAGACATGGATCTTACATATTTTTTATATATAGTTTATATAGTTTCTCTTTATACTATATATAGTTTATATAGTTTTCATTTGAAGTACAACAGGTGGAGTCCTAAATGCACAGACTGGTCCATTAAGCTTCTGTGATTTGTTTAGACCAGGACTCCATCAAACTGCCATCGTGGAGAGCCACAAAATGAGTGTTTAGCACTCTGTCTCATTTTCACACTTTAGTCAGCTTATCAGTTAACTAGCAAGGCCTTCATATGCTGACTTTAGCATGTTTGAAAAGAGAAAACACAAATTATTGTAAGCTGGTTATCAACATGGCTGTCAAAAAGCTGTTGATAATAAGTAAGTAAGCCTTTGCATGATCTCCTACAATAATTCAACATATAATAAAACAATTTATACCACTGCTGTTGGATTCTCAATTCTGATTGGTCAGAGGATTATAAAATATGATTTATTATCTATAATGGCAGCTCTGACAGTAGTGCAGGGACAAAACATCATTTGTTTCTATTAATACACTTGTTCTAATATGTTACCATTTCTATAGTAACACTTTACACATTATTATGTATGATGGACACTCCAGATACGTGGGCTGCAAATGTGTGTAATTGTTGGCGTAATTATTCATATAAGTTTTCTGTATTTATGATTTATGGAAGGTATCTCCAATGTCAGCAGTACCAACAGTCAGAGGTAAACCTTACGTTTTCCAACATGGCAACATGTCTTCAGGACAGAGGAGTTTGCACTTTGCAACCTGTTGTTTTTTTTATTTCTAACTTAATAAGAGAGAATAAGAGAGGCTGATGAGGGAACGACTGTTTGTAGCTGCTATAACGTAAGTGAAAACAGGAACTAACTTATTTCACAGACATTTCACAACATTAAATATAACTATAAATGGACATTCTTTAATAAAAAATGTAAACAAAAATAATAATACATTTTAAAAAGTGTCATTCTTTAATAAACACTTTGTTATTGGAAAATAATCAAGTAACTCTGCTTAGCATCAGGGCACATCACACCACCCCATAACAGATTTTTCTATAACAGCATATCCTTCATGTTTTATTCCTTATAAAACCTCCATATGGCATGGACTTTCTTACACTCTCTGCACGTGTTGTGTGTGTTTGGTCAGAGATTTCTGGAGCAAATCCATTAAAATCCCCAACATTTCTCATGTAGATGAGAAGAAACAATGTAGATATTTCTTATTTAAATGGTGGCAGTCATATAGAGTTATTGTTTGAAAGCCTTCCTTGTTAGAGTAGAAAAAATGGGCCTGCCAGTTAGCATGATTCCTAAATCAATGACTTGAAATATCTAATCTCACTACTACTCGTACTGTAGAATTATGACTGGATGAGCTATTGGAAAGATTGGAACGTGTTGCCTGAATTCATTACTGATGTCAGTTTGTTGTAGGCATTTGTCATGTCATACTTAATTGAGGTTTCTACTGAGTAGTAGCAGGAGAAAATAACACAAACCGATAAGCATTCTGCTCTGTTACAAAAACTGTGAGGCCAGGACATACTGCACGTGTCTTTAAAATTGGATTGAAAATAAGCACTATTTTAAACTCATTCAAACTGCCCTTAAATATATCCAATAAAAGCAAAGAACAAGTTTACATAATACACTGGTTTAAAAGTAAGGCTCCTAAAGAGTGTGAGTATTCAACATGTCTATTATAAAACACAATGGCCGAAGTTTAAGGACAGAATGGCTCTATAACTCCTGCGGTTTCCTGCAGCCATGTTTTACAGCACAACCGAGAGCCTGGATGAGACTGAATATGTGTAAAGTGAAGTGACTAGAATATGTGTAAAATCGTATTTGTTTTCATTTCTCACACCATTTGCAAATCTAAGAACATATACAATGTTTGCAAAGATTGTTTTACCAAATGCAAGGGCTCAGACAATGTAAAAAAATTCCTCATATGATAACCGAATATCCCAGTTTTGGGGATATTACATCCAAGGATGATTATTTACTTCAAAATTGTCCAAGTGGCTTTGTTCTGGGACTTTTTCTTATGGTGCGCTGCCAGTGCAAAGTTTTTGAAACCTGGAGTTTATATTTTATTACAGTTTAATCACTATTATTGGCATAGATGAAACAAAATGATACAGAACAGCAATTAAATCAGGGAACCTAAATCTTTGTGGAACTTACTAACTGCTTGCTCTCAGATCCTAATGGGACTCTAAATAAACGCTTTAATAAAGGCAGGCACACTTAGAGGATGAAGCTGTTAAGCCTGTAGATAGACTCATGGACAGTGCTAGTAACAAATAGAAAACGTAAATACAATTTTGGCCTTTTTCTAGAATTTGTCTTTTCTAGATTAGATCTAGATTGTCATTTCTAACATTTCTCAATTCACTGAACATTTATCAATAAACATTTCTTCATTCACTTATACCTTTTTATTCCTTTTAACATTTTAGAGTATTTAAAACAAGGTTATTTAAACAAAATGAAAAAATATAGGCTGTTCAAATAGTTTCTGGCAGTGGAACTAAATATCTTTGAGTATTTCATCTAATGTTACCTTTCTAGCTTTGGTTTCAGACATTTGGAAATTTGGGGATAGTCTGTAATATTAGTGAGGTAGTTTGTATGCGGATTCTCTAATGTTAGCTCTATTTGGAGATTTTCACTACTAGTAGATAGCTAGATTTGCTTTGTGATCTTGGTTTATGTTTATAGTTTCTTTAGGGATTTTCTCTGTTAGATATCTAGCATTATTTGAGGATCCCACTATCCGGTGTCACCCAGAAGAGGATGGCTTTCCTTTTGAGTCTGGCTCTTCTCAGGGTTTCTTCCTCACGTCATCTCAGGAGTTTTTCTTTGCCACTGAAAGTGATAACAGGAATTAACTTGATTTATGGATGTTCCACACATGAAATGTAACTAGAAACATATTAAAGTATCACATTTTATTCGTTAAAAAGAAAAACTGTAATCAATTTTAAATTGCTGTGGTATAAGAGAAATTAAAATAAAAACTTAAAAACTATAAAATAAAACAAGGGACATACTGTTATTGGGAAAAAATATCAACTTTGGGGTGGTAATAGTAACTCTCCTTCATCACTGATTATTTTCTTATAACAGCACCACCCACTGTGTTTTATGCCTTACCTCTATCACAGCTCTGTCAAAATAATATGCATTTGCAGTCTACCAATTTGCATTATAGGCTGATTGGCATCTCTAAATTGTCAGTAGTGTGTGAATGGGTGTGTGAGTGTGTGTGCAGTTGTGCCCTGCGATGGGTGGCACCCTGTCTAGCGTGTCCCTCACCTTGTGCCGAAGTCCCCTGGGATAGGCTCCAGGCTCCCCACGACCCTGTGTACTGTGTAGGATAAGCAGTACAGAAAATAGATGGATGGATGGAAATTTGCATCACTTGAAGTGACAATCTTCTAGGCCATATTAAGACATTTATTTCATTCTCCAATCAAGGCATTTTGTTCCATATGGCCAAATTAAATATAATGATCAGATGGCTGGGGAACCACAACACGCCATGCTTAGACTCCTTAGACTCTTTACAGGCTGTTCATTCTAAAAGAATTCAGATATTGTATACTGTCTATTGTAGATTTTGTTTATCTTCTATTCACTGGACTCGTCTCTCTGTGCATGTCAAGTGTCTGTAGAACAAAAGAAACCTGAGAGTCATTTAGTCAATTCCAACATGCACTTTCGCTTAGACAAAGTGAAGAAAATCACTTAATGCAGTTAAGTGGTGTCTAAGAGCTAGTCTTTTTATAGTGTGCATGGATACAACATCTTCTTAAACCACTACGGTACAAGAGCATACCAAATAATATGTGTTATAGATGTTATGGATCTGCGTTATGTGGATGTAATTCCTTGGATAGCCTAAAGACAGCAATTGTTAAGAAGAGTTTACATTCAAGTCTCCATCACTTGTTGATAACCAACAACCAACAGTTGATAACTTCAGTGTGATACAAGAAACTTAAAGTTCTAATCTCTAATGATGCGCATACTCAAGTTCCTTTTAACACACTTAGCACTGGCTGACTTTATTCAGTTATAGAAGTGAAATGATTTATAATCATACTACCCGGTGTCATCCAGATGAGGATGGGTTCCCTTCTGAGTCTGGTTCCTCTCACAGTTTCTTCCTCTTGTCACCTCAGGGAGTTCTTCCTTGCCACCGTCATCTCTGGCCTGCTCATTAGGGATAATATTATATCCGGATTTCTGTAAAGCTGCTTTGTGACAATGTGATTGTTAAAAGTGCTATACAAATGAAATTGAATTGAATTGAATTGAATACAACAGGACTTTTTCTTAATGAAATGATTCATGTTGGAATTGTGTAATTAAATGTGTGTGTGTGTGTGTGTGTCTATGTGTTTGTGTGTCTGTGTGTGTGTGAAAACGTCAGCATTTCTTTCACTTGGTCTGCTGAAACATTTTCTATCATTTCAGAAGCAAACTTCTTCTGGGATGTGTTCACTGAAGCAGACAGACAGAGCAGCAGTGAAACACATGACATTTTCCCCAGGCAATTTTCCTTTATGTCCATCGCGATACCTTCCCTCACCCTCACCCTTCTCTGTTTATTTCAAGAGGTGAGCTGACTCATAGGAGGCGAATGAGAGTATTTTTAGATATAATTTACCCCCCCACTCTGCAATGAACACTTTAACACACACACACACACACACCAGCTCCTTTCATTAGTCTATACTAGCCATTAGAGCTAATAGGTATATTGATGTATATGAAAGGGCAGTAGTCATCTAAACACATAGAAGTGAATGGGGCATATGAGGATACCTACAAAATATAGAAGTTTTTTAATGAAAGATATCTCTACTATGAGGTGAAAAAGAGCACAGTAGAAACAATTCTTGTTTAGTAGTCTGCATTTTCCACAATTTCCTAATTAGGGCATTCATTACTGGCTCAGGAAGGCATGTAGGTGCAGTGGGTAGCTCTGTGTCCTCACAGTTCCAGGGTCCCTGGTTATCCTGACTCTGGGTTACTGTCTGTGTGGAGTTTCACAGGTTCACTCTGTGTCTATTAGGGTTTCTTCCCACCTAACTAAATAGTCACTTGCTCTCTAGATTAGATTAATTATTATTATGATAAAGATGAAATAAAAATTGGTTTAACTTGGGCAATAAGGCAGTTGTCTACCTTCATTGTAGCTTTGGAGGCAAAAAATCAAGAGAATCGGAGCTGCTTGTGTTGACTGTATGCAGCTGCAGTTAGGGAGGACATCACAGCGTGTACCAGTGAATGTCCCAAAGGTAGACACATTGTTATTTTTAGTTACACTGCATTACATTGTTGAAATATTGGCAGTGAAAAATGTTTGATTCATGTTGTAAATCTCCTTATACTCATTCGCTCATTTTTCACCAGCATTTTGTCCTCCAGGTTTATTTCATTCTTATGCCCCCAACTGGCAACCTGATTTGTCAAGTAAAAAAAGAACTTGGTGTCACTCAGCACATTTCTGAAAAAAATGGCACTATTACATAGACTAGAGTGTGTTATTCTACTTATACCACCAGCGATTACAATGTTTATTAATGAACGACACATTTTAATGGTTATTTAGATTTAATGTTGTGGAACATCCAAGAGACAAGTTAGTTCCTGTTATCGCTTATGTTATAGTCATTCCCTCACCAGCCTCTTCTTCTTCTCCTCTCTCTCTCTCTCCCTCTCTGTCTCTCTCTCTCTCTCTCTCTCTGTCTCTCTCAGCTTTCTTCTTCTTTTCTTTTATGGAGGAACCGGAAAGTGCAAACTCCTCTGTCCTCCTCCATGCTGGGAAACTTTACATAGCACTGTGACTGTTACAAAGTGCTAACAGCCAAGACTCCTTCCATAAATGTTATATAAATGTATCCTAACAAAATGCATCAACACATCAACCATTATACATTGTTAGATTTATTAGATCTTAGATTATGTGGAGTGTTTGCAGCATACGTGCCTGTGTATGAGCTGTTACTACAGAAACAATAACATTAATAAATGTCAATTAATACATGTTAATTGTTAGTTTCTTATTGTGCTGAAGTTCATGAATGCTGAAGTTCATGGTTTGTTATTGTTAACTAATGCAGTAAGTAATATTAGTTAATGGAACCATAATGTAAAATGTTGTATACATTTGTATGGTGGCAGCTCCATCTAAGACTGTCCATCACATGCCTACAGCCTGATCGGCACTGAACCTGGCATTGCAGGTGGCAAATCCACAAGATTGCTCCATGTCACCAATTCAGGCTGAGCTCAACCAGGTAATGTGGGTGGCCCAGTCACCAGACGCTTGCCTAGACACGACCCCCAGCCTGGTTCCTGCCTCAGTTTTGCAGACGATGCTCGCTGTTTACAGTTCCTTTCCTCACCTATAATTACAAACCGTGTAGTGATAGAAAGTAAAATGTTGCAAGTACAGGTAGCAGAAATGGGCTTAATCTCTGTGATAGGGTGAGGAGCTCAACAATCCAGGTGAGCCTTAGAGCCATATTGGATATGTGTCACTGCACAGAGACCCCAGGGCAGGCCCAGGATCTGCTGGATAGAGAAGTTTAGGCTGACCTTCTCAGTGTGTTGCCACTGTAATGCCTACCAGAAGGAAAATGAATGAATGAATGAATGAATGAATGATAAAATAGCTTAACAAACTGGTCACTTAGTGTATATAGTTGTGTGTGCAGAGACCTTGTGAATTTGCAGGTGCAATATTGATCCCACTGCATACATGCATAGAAATGAGATCATGAACAATTCTACTCGACTTGATTTGGAATCAGATGCAAACTGATGATGGGGAAATTAGTCACTGATACTGATATGGTACTGATAATCTTGAGAATTTAGTATAGTGCATCATAGTGATGTAAGAACAAGACCTCATGCCTTTTTTTTTTTGCTCCTGTCACTACAGTAATCCCCAGTGCATGTATTTTCAAAGTACCTCCCATCACTGGGCCACAGGGCCACCCCAGGGCAATAAACAGAGGTGAGGAGATCACACACTGCTTACTTGGCAAATGTATTTAAAGATTTATTGATTAATTGATTGTCTTAATCCTACACTCACAAGCTAGCACCTGCTGTACAGCCACTCTGTTCTCCTCTCAAGCAGAACATTTTAATTGAAGTCACAGCTCTCTTTCTCTTAGATTTTCTCTCTGTTTCTCACTGGTGCACTCTCTCTCTCTCTCTCTCTCTCTCTCTTTCTCTTCTGGTTCAATAGTACCTTTATGAATGTATACGAGTTCACCATTGATTCATGATTGAAGATTTTATGTTTTTAATAAAATGTTTTTCCCCTGCTGGGAAACGGTATACAATCTGCACACCATTGGAATTATCATGATGCCCAGTGATTGTGATCTCACACACAGGCATGCATGCACGCACGCACACACACATGCACACACACAACCTAAAAAATGGAAACATTTTAGCTCTTGAAATTATTTAATTAAAAGCTGCAGAATGTCCCAAAAGATCAAACCTGTCAGATATTCCTATCACTGTGGGGACATTTGGTCTCCACCAAGCTATAAAACATGCCTTCCCTCACACACATGCACACACATCACACATCCATCAGAGCATCCTTTGTGCTTTTCGTCTACAGCAGGGCCCTAAGCTCTTGAGTCACATTTACAGATTGTCATTTGCATACGACTCTGTGCCCTTGTTCTTCATGACGAGAGGAAGTGGAGGCTCTGTGTGTGTAGCAGCCTGAGGAGCTTACAGGCTTTAATGCCTCGGAGAACTGAAGATAATGCACAGGAGGAGAATGTGGCAGGCGTGTGTCATACTGCAGCAAATGCATTAACCTCTGTTAGTGCCAGACTAGTAAAGAAGATGCATCTCTCTCTCTCTCTCTGTCTGTCAGTCTCTCTCTTTGGTTGACCGTCTATTGTTGGGTTACGACAGTGTTTACCGTATCAGAAATCATTACAAGTAGAACCCGTTTTTTCAGAAGCTAAGTTCTCTAAATTATCCAATGAACCCTTCAAGAACCCTTCAAAGGAATACAAAGTACTGAGATAGTTCAGCTAAATATGTATTAAGAAGAAAATAATTGCCAATAAGTTGTATTTTGTACCCACACACTTACCTAGTTAAAGCATATACTCTTTAAAAAAGGGTTCTTTAAAGGTTCTTTAATGCTTTGTTGGATAATTAAGGGTTTTTAGCATCCAAATAAGGCTTCTAGTCTTTCTGATAGGAAAACACTTTGTTGTTGGGTTCTTAAATGGTTATGATAAAGAGACACTGAACAATCCTTGATGGTTCTAGAGTGTCTAAGAATGTAAATTTTCCACTCTCACGAGGACTGTCTCATTTATTCATGATGATGACATCATCTCTGAAGGTCATAGTGAAATTGTGCTGTAAAGTGAAATCTACAGTCTTTGAAAAATGTATCTTCAATGGTTCATTAACTTGCAACAATGGGTTCTTCTTGGAACTCTTTCTGTTGGACTTTGTTGTAGGGTTCTACCTAGGACCTTTAAGGTTTCCCCCAAAGGGACAACCGAAGAACGCTTACATTGCTGGATGTGAAGGGGAGATGGTGGGAACTGGAATAAACATGATACACTGATGCTGCATTTTTGCTTTGCTGGTTCTCTTTATCTCTCCCTGTAGACTGCAGTGGAGAGCAGCTTTACTGGAGAGAGCTGCTTCTGTGTGTCAGCTAAGAGTGTAGAATACATTCATGTACTCACTCACTAGAGGAATTAAAATGCAGCATGTGTTTTTTTTTATTTTACTTGAAACCCTACATCTCATAAATCAAATGTCTGTGTGTTGTGATTAGAGCTTGTATCATTCATTACTCACTCTTTCTCCTTGTATTTCTTGTATCATTCATTACTCACTCTTTCTCCTGGTATTTTCTTTCCTCACACACTCTATCTCTGTCCCATGATTTTATCTAGGTGTAAAGGACATTTTAATCTATGCTTTTTTTTAAATTACATGTAAACAAGACCTGTAGAACAGGCAATATTTTAACTTACTGTGAGACAATGAAACATTGTGAAACACTCAATATGTGAAATTCAGGACGTTATTGCGTAACATAGTGTTACTCGGAAAATAGCCACAAGAGAACCCCAGAGCATTTACTCCTCAATGTGTAACAGCTTTGAGGAATAATTTAGCTGTCAAGTTACCTTGGTCAAATTACCTCTTTACAGCACTTTTTTGTTTTTTTGGTATATTTACATGTTTCACTTGTTTTTCTTGGGTTGTGAAAATGCAGTTTAATTTCAAGAAGTGGATCATTTTTAGTTTCCTCCCATCTAGGTGGATTGGCTAAAATAAATTGCCCCTAAATGTGAATGAGTGTATGAATGTGTGTGCGCATGGTGCCCTGAGATGGACTGGTGTCCCATCCACAGTATATTCCTGCCTCATGCCCAGTGTACCTGGGATAGGCTCCCAAGTCACCACAATTCTGACAAGGATAAAGTTACTGAAAGTGAGTGAATGAATGTTTAATATAAAATTTTTCCAAGAAAGAAAGACCTAAAGAAAAATAAAGAAATAGAATAAAAGAGGACACTGATTGTCAATACATGTGTATAAGCATTCAGAGGTTTCTAGCTATAAGTGTTATAAGCTTAGAGCCCCAGGTCCACAAGGGCAATCTGAGATTGAATATATATATATATATATATATATATATATATATATATATATATATATATATATATATACAGGGGGTGATTAGGATGCCACTTAGGGTCACCAAAGATTCACAAAAAGCCCTGACCCAGCCTATTTTTTTATTTTATCCAACCTGCCAAGAAGTTGAAAGCCTTGGTTTTCTTTGAAAAGCTACTGGAAAATAAGATTAGAACTAAAATTTGCTGAAAAATTATGGTATGGTCCTTCAGGGTTTTGTTGGGTCATAGTCTGAAATTAACCCTGGTTTGAAACACATTTTTTTTCTATGGTTACGTTTATATTTGTAGTATTTCCGTACATGATTAAATCATGTTTGCTATCTCTAGTTTTATTTCCTCTATAACCTTATCTACATATAACTGTTCTGCATGTCTGGACACAATATATTCAAAACAGTAGCAAACAGGACATTGTTAGTGAGAAAATATTATTAAATTCTTGGGTTCTCATACAATATGGCTTAAATTTTACCAGTCTAGTAACTTGGCTGACAAGAAAAAGAATGGTTAAGGATATGCCTCAACAGCTGTAATAACAGCATAATATTTATGCAATATATTTTCACAAACCACAGCCTAGTACATATACATATCTTGGCTTATTGATATGTAAAGTAATGAAGTGTTTTCGAGAAAAAGCACAATTGTCCTTCGGGGCAGGCACGTCCCCCTAATGCCTAATGGCCATAGCTCTGGATGTAAAACAGCTAAGCTTGTATCATGTTCATCTTCAGTGCTTTATCCTGGCCTGGACCCCAAGTCTATATGGGAGGATGTGGCTTTTCAGGACACTGAGTGCAAGGAGGGAATACATTCTGGATGGGATGCTAGTCCCTCACAGTACATGCTGTATATACACATTCAGACTTAAGGATAACCCACGTACAACCCACCTACCAGCATGAAGGTAGTAGGAAACTAGAGGAAACACAGGGCTGCAAATCTCCACACAGACAGTAATCTGAGCTCAGGAGCAAAACGGGGACCCAGGAGCTGTGAGGCCACAAAAGTCAGCTTGTATTAAAGGTGAATTTATTGATAGCAAAGTATTTTGGATATTTGCAATCGGACCAACAGGGCCTGTAGTGAGAAAGCTGGCTTTATTTGACAGTTCATCACATAACAGTAGTGAACTCATTCAGTATGAGGCACAGCAAAGCACTTTGCGGTTATAATTGAGAAAATTAAATGTGAATAAATTGAAGTAAACTACTAAAAGGCAGCTTTTTTTAAATGCACTGCCATGATTGTGATTAAGCAACATCAGCATTTTCAGTATCTGAATACACATAAGTCTCTTCAAAGCCAGATTCTCAAGGGCAAATGCAAATGTTACTGCCTTCATTGAAACCATGGATCTACTGAACAACAGACATTTAAGGGGCTTGACATATTTCTCCAACTCAAAAATAAAACCAGACATGCATATGGTTCAAGAAAATGAGTGCTTGGGAGCTGTACCAACATCAGTCCTGTTTCCCCTCCACTTTGATGCATGTTGTTAATATTCACACCATTTACACTGCTGAAAATGCATGCATGCAGCAGATACATTCACCAACACACACAGCATTTCCTCCCAGAACTCCCAGAACGCTCACTGCAGAATGAGTAATTGCAAGCAATTTCAAAAGAAACTGTTTTCCTTCTCTCACTGAGGAAAGAATCCAGAGCATTGCTGATGTGGTGCTGGCCCAATAAGTCACCCTGAAATTATTTTTCACTTTACTTCCTGCTCTGTAGCTTACACTGCATCTACAGTTAATAAAATTAAAAAGCTACACAAAAATAATTCCACTGAATAATGCATTCTGCTCTCGATAACCTATTCTCACACAAGCACATTATTCTGAAAATTATTAAAACAAACTTCTAAATATATGGAAAAGTGACATGAAGTAGATCTCTCATTTACATGTTATGTGCATGAAATGAATTTAGAATTGCAATCACTTGTCGTGAATCAATAGCCATATAACTACAAATAACTTAAAATACAATAGTGTTTTCTCAATACGGACTTGCTTTACTGGGATGAAAGTTCTTGCCAAGTTACTTTGTAAGAAGATTCTGGTCTGTATTTGTCTTTATCCTGAAGTTAGCTAGCCAACTTAGCTGGATCTTCTTAGCGACGCTGGATTAAAAAAATGTCTAAGATGGTTTAACTGGTTTCCCAGCCTGGTCTAGCTAGTGTTAGGCTAGCCTAGTTGGTTGGTCAGTTTGTCTCAGAGGTTGATCTTCCAGCCTGACCAGCTACAACCTGCCTGTAAGTGTCCAAAACTCCTCTGAACCTTTCAACCAGACCAGCCTGATCAGCCAGACCCAACCTGTCAATCTAGACCCAGCCTGGCCAGATAGAACCAACCTGTCAAGCTAAAACTATCAAACCAGATCAGCTGTGCCACATTGACCAGCTAGAACCACCCAGACCTTCTAGAACCAATCTCTAAGTGAACAAAACTCCTCTAAAACCATCAAACCAGAACGCCCTGGCTATATAAAACCAGTCTGACCCTTCAGAACAAGCCTGACCTG
Organism: Pangasianodon hypophthalmus; assembly: GCF_027358585.1. Lineage (NCBI taxonomy): Eukaryota > Metazoa > Chordata > Actinopteri > Siluriformes > Pangasiidae > Pangasianodon > Pangasianodon hypophthalmus. Next base: position 9,961,784 of record NC_069724.1, read on the forward strand.
CTAATACCCATATGAAAGGGGTCTAAATCCCCTATAAACCATCAAACCAAACCAGCCACAGTAGATAGAACCAGTCTGTAAGTGTCCAAAACCTCTCCAAATCCTTCAAACCAGACCAGCCACACTAGGAATAATCAGTCTGTAAATGTCCAAAACCACTCTAAAACTAGCAAATCAGAACAACCACGCTAGCTATAACCTGTCTGTAAGTGTCAAAACCCCTTGTTAAACCACCAAATCATACATGCCCTGACCAGCAGCAAAGTTGCTAGAGTAATATATGGAACTAAAGTTTGAATGTTCAGTCTCCAACTCAAGTCAGTCTCAGCAGAAATCAACAGTCCTGCACACACAATGCTCACAAATTTCTATTAAATTAATGATCTAGCAGCTTGTGCTATATACATTGAACTAGGTGACATGATTATGACCAGCTAGAGCTATATGGACATACTTTTAGCTCTGTATCTGGAGTTTCATACTTGGATTACTTTTACTAGAGTCATTTTACATTATGGTGTTATTCAAGTATAAATGTTGGCTTTTTTTATACAACACTGCCTATTAAAAGTCAACACTGTCCATTTCTTTCCTCTTTTTCAGAATATGGGTTTAAAGTGTTTTTATACTGACTAATCTGCTATTCCAACAAATGATGTGTCTTCAGTGTGTTCTCTTTGGCAAGTCATCTACCAGTTCAAGAGCATTTCTGGGTATTTTGTTCTGAGTTGTTGCTCCTAGTCTCAAGGTTTCCTAATGTCTTAGTTTCCTTTTTACGAGTTCCAGTTTCCAGTTAGTCACTTGGTTATTGGTAAGCAAATCTGCCTTTGATCTTACTGTTGCTGTGGACGCTATGATTCTTATTAGGTTGGGGATATACTGTATAACAATAATGGTTGAAAACAAAAGTTTTTTGTCATAAATTAATTAATTAATTAATTAAGTCATTAATTTAATTTATAATTACACCACTCTACTATGTGAACTTTGAAAATTTATGTCTGCTAAGTGGCAATGTGTACCTTTTACTTTATAGATAGAGCTGAAGAATAAATCTTGCCATATACTCAAGCACACAGGGCCATATTCAGAGTTGATTTGCACATGCTTAGTGAGGATTTAGTACCAAAATTGTGCACATCTGTATTCAGAACTCAGACGTAATTACAGCCTTAAATACTGCTGGGATCAAATCTTTGCCATCAGGCAACTCATGAAAGAAAGAATTCATAGTTTGCATAGATTTGAGAGCCGCTTTGGATTGTGTGCATTGGCCAGCATTATGGAAAAAATTAGCATGTGTCCCAGAAAGTCATCCACCTTCTCCACCTTCTCCAAGCAATGTCTGAGGAGTTTTGCACCCAGTTTGCCAGGCTTTTCAATGTCTTCAATACAGAGATCAAAGCCATCATGAGGAAACATTCGAGGGAAGGTGAGGAGTTCACTATAATGAAAACCACATTGTAAGAGATCTGATGTTTACTGCCAACAGTGCCATATTTGCTGAATCCAGTTGTGAAGTCACAAACATCCTCTACAACATTGCACACCTCATTGCACACCTCATTGCAAGGTGTTCAAATATCTGGGGTCACTGGTCCAGGGGAAGAAAGTGGCATCCACAGCCAAAATTCTGTGAGAAGATTCTGTTCTCAGTAATAGTTGAATGCAAATTAACTTTAATCTGATAGGTGATGCCACAAGACATAACAATGCCAAGTGCATTTCCTTAAACATGAATATAAACAATGCAATTGCTACCAAGTAAAATACAGTCTCCTCTGAAAGTATTGGAACAACAAGGCCACATTTGGATTTTCTCCAGGGCTGGTTATTACATGAGGTTTGGAGAAGCTATACACCTACTCAAGGACACTAAAACAGGTGAGGCAAGATAGTTAATATATTTCACATTTGATATTGTTTGACATCAATTGATATTTGGGTCTAACTTGCATAACAAGTGTAGAATAAAATGTATCTTCTGTTGTTTTTCTTTCTAAACAGCATTTTAAAAGTCTATTGAGATTCCTATTTCAGTCATTTGATGACCACACCTTCATCAATGGCTCAAATCAAATGACGAAATATTATCTATATAAAATACAAACATTTATTAGACGTGTCTGCTCTTATGGGATGCCAAATATAAAAAGTTTTTTTTTTTTTTTTAACAAATGTAAAAAGTTTAACACACTTTTCTTTCTGAATTTTTTTAACATTTAGACATTTACATTTAGATAATGACTGACTTAAAATTTACATTTTAAACATTTAGATTTATATTTAACATTTACATTTGGAAAAGTTTTAATACTCTATTCTATCTATCATTTAGATTTATATTTTTTTTAACATTTGAGGCCATTGTGATACATTTAGAAAGTGTTTCATGTAAAAATGTTTCAGTGTAAATCTTAAATCTAAGTCTAAATATTAAATGTAAATGTTAAATATACATTTAAATGCCAAATATACATGTAAATGTTAATCATAAATCTAAATGTTAAACGCATAAATTAAATGGTTTGTTCATATGCTAATTTTTCCCTTCCTCTGAGTTTTGCATCATTGGGAAAACATAGCCCTGGCAGCTTCGCCAGTGTCGCTACTTTTAAGCCATTTTGTGCTAGTTTTAGAACAAGTTTGTGGGTGTAAAAGGAAGTCAGTGGAAAAGCACTCATTTGGGACAGCGTTGTCATAGAACCACTGCTGAGCAGATATTATTTGGGAAGTGCACCAATGTAAACTGGTAAATAATGATTGTCCTTCCTCGAAAATAGCTCTTTAGTGATATGTCTCTATGGTCAATTATGGGTTATATTCTCTCTTCTTTCTGTCAGTTCATATTGTTCAAACCACAAAGCCCAGTGAGATTAATTCAGCACCTTGAACAGAACTCCATTAACTAGTGAGCAGTGCCTCTGCAATCATTAATGCCTTTAACTTCTCCATTCTAAAACAGTAAGCAATTATGTATTAAAGCCACTATATATCTGAGTGTTTACAGCTTATAGTTATGAAGTATAAATGATTTATTTTAAATGTAATGGATAAAACATGGAGTGGTGTGCTGTTGTGGGAAAATCAGCAACGGGGTGATGTGATGCAGCCCAACATGATGTGGAGTTACTGTTTCCACCCCAAAGTCGAGTATATTCCTATAACTGCATGCTCCACATTGTTTTATTCATCTTATACCTCAGCAATTTCCCAGTGATTACAACTTTTTATTTATTAAAGAATGACACCATGTTTTTTGAATCCATTTATAGTTATGTTTAGTGTTGTCGAATGTCTGCAAAACAAGTTACTTCCCATTATGACTTATGTAGTAACAGGTATAAACAGTCATTTCCTTCTGACCAATCAGATTTGAGAATTTGACAGCACTGTGGTATAATGATTAATTTTATTCTATTTTATTGGAACCAACATATGATAGTCTATTACTGTGTGTAGTTTAATGAGAACTTTCAACTGCATATAATTTGCTGTAAGGTAGTACATGTATTACCTATATTTAATTGATTTATTTTATTACATTGTTCCCCTTATAATTTTATTTTACAAAAAAAAACCTTGACAAAGCTTGTTAGATAGGACACTTAGGACCTGACTCCATGTTTCATTAAAGCCTTTGTTTTCCTCTTTGCTCTTTTTGATTCTTGCATGCCATCTGCTTAGTTATTATATACCACCTGTATGTTGTCACATTTTGTTTAGCTAAGCTTCTGCCAGGTGAATATAAATAAACTGTATAGACATCACTATTTCCATACTGAGCTATGAGATAGACTGGCAGGAGCATGATGTAGCTGAGTGAAGAAAATGAAGAAGATATGGATATATGCTGTCGGAGCCAAATTTTACCGACAAACACAATTTGAAATATGAAACAAGCAACTTAATTCTTAATGCAACTTAATGCAACATTTTTCAATAAATTCAAAATACCCTGTCAATTTCTGAAACCAGGGAAATATACACATAATTTATATTAAGCATATTTAAACATCCTAGCACACAACTAATGATAATATATTCATAATTAGTCTACTACATTAATATTTTGCTTGGGAGTGCTTGCAGAACAACTCCTTGGGGTGCACAAACTTTAGCCAAGGTGGGCCTGGCCTCCAAAAGCCCACCCATGGTGCTGGGGCCTTAAGAAGTTAAACCTGCTTTGAATGTGAAATTAGTTTTTGCATAGTAATTTTGATCATTTGATAATTATTAGATAAGTCTGCATGATTTATAATAAAATTGAACTAATTACCTGTCTGTAACTGACAGTGCGTGAATACAAGGTGAATAAATCTGTGCAAACTACAGGCTCTAAAATGAGCCTTTCAAATGCACTGCCATGACCTGTGGTAGAGCCATGTCAGCATCTTCAGTCTCTGAACACTCATTAGTCTTTTTAGCTCAAGGTGAAACTTTGTTCAAAACCACATTTTCAAGGACATGCATACACCAACGCACTGAACATAAAGTTAATCACATTGTTGTTCAGATTGATATTTTAATATGATAATGCAATCTGTGCGTTGTCTCCTATTCTGTTCCTCTCTCGCTGTTTCTACTAGTGAACTGTGTAGCGCTTGCATGAACCTAGATCAATATAACTATCATCAGGTCTCAAAGAAATTTCAGTATTTCTAGTTTCATCACATTTTACCAGTATGTTCTTAGAAATATCCATTAAAAGTATGCAGATTTGGCTAAATAGTTATATATTATACTTTCATCTACATTTTTACTGTCTGGGCATACATGGTGATGTTCATCAGTGGTGTGCATCTTGCCACGAATGTCAGCTGGTGAATCTGCTGGCCATTCGAAATGCGCCGTTGCACCCTCTCCTTCTTATTGAGATTCTCTTTGATGGAATTGGCATGAATCTGGGCGGGCCATTAGACCGGTCAGCATGAGGATATTGCGTTGTATTAGTTCTGGTGGGCTATGTGATGCACTCAAAGCCATTCGAAAGTGGCGAAGAGAGACAAGTTGGGTCAGAGCATTCAAAGACAGCTGATTCCACTCCGGTCCAAGTAGCAATCCGAATTTTCAGACATGTTTTTTCCCCTGCCTGGTTGCACAAACCTTATAGACCCACATAGAGACTCCTCCTGGAGTGAATGTGTGCACATGCACAACACATGCTGATGTCACATCCAAGCAACACCATTGCCATTTATGTAGGCCAATGATACTCTCTACAACTGAACACACGGAAGAGTATGTGTCACTGTAGAATCTTTCCACTGAACTATGTGATTTGACAAAATCAAATTCATTCTGACTAGGTGCCCTTATAGCAATATGAGTGTAGTCAGTTGCACCAATTACATTTGGGAAACTGGTCATTGCCTCAAATTGCACTTTGATGTTGGTTTGTTCACCCACTGTGTAAGGAAATCCGATGTACCAACTTGTCAAATTAATTATGCCAACAAATACAGCTATCATGATGACACTTAAGGATGATTGGAATATGTCTGATCTATTAGCTAATTTTCTCTTTCACATTTCAGACCCATTTTTTAAATGTACCCACAGTTTGAATTCCCTGTTTTGGAGTTCCCACAGTAGATAGGCCTCAGGCAGTGGTGGGGATACTGAGTATCTGGAGGCAGAGTGCCTTGCAGTTTGACTTTTTCCCAATAGACAAAAGGGTTCCTTCTATGAAATTTAGAGTATCAAGATGGAAAACTCTGTCTGTTGTTTGTGTACATATACAGCAAATAGTCATGTTGAGTATTCAGCCTTCTTTGAGAAGGGGAATCAGGTACTGGAGAGGGTTTGTCCTAGTCACTCCGTAGTGCTACTGGTGGACCTCAGTGCACATGCTAAGAATGATGGAGATAATTGGAAATATGGGAGGAATGGCCTCATGGATCTGAAATTGTGTGGTAGAAAGTTACTAGACCTCTGTGCAAACTATGGATTGTCAATAACAAACACTTTGAGATTGACAAACAGATTGGGTCAGTGGCAGAAGTGTTACTGGTCTGTGGTGGTGAAGCCCTTGTTGGCTCCTCCTAAGCTGCATCAGGTACATCCCACTGGCTGGAGACACCAGGACAGACCCAGGACCCAGTGGAAATATTACATCTCTTGGTCTTAAGAACACATGAGGATTCCCCCAGGAGGAGCTGAAATCTGTAGTTTGGGATAGAGAAATCTGGGTTAATCCTCTCAGCCTATTGCCACTGTGACCCTCACCAGGCAAAGACCAAAGAAAACCTGAAGGCAAATTGCTTAAACAAGGTCACAGGTTTCCTTCTGATGACTGTTCCCTGCAGATCATGTTTATGCAAGCAATTCTGCATATTAGAATGGTGCACCACTCAGTTTAAGGCGTCAGCTTAACTTTCCTGCAGGCTCTTAGTGTCATATTGGGGATTTGCTTTGCTTTTCTTGCCAGTAGACAGCCAGCTCTATCTAAAGTTTTTTTTTGACATTTCGGACAGTGGGAATTGTGAGCTGGAAGCACTCTGATATCTTTTTATAGACTTCCCTTCCTTTGAAGGCATTATGTAGCTTAATTTTCAATTCCTCAGTCAGCTGCTTAGAGGAGCCCATGGTTGTTGTATTAGCACAAGAATTGAAGAGTCAGAGAATTTACTATACTCTGGAGTTGTTATTTCTAATAATTCTTGACCTGCCTAACAGTCCTAATGAGCCAATTAAGGCCTAACAAGTCAATTACAACTTTACAACTAGAAAGGTTTCTAAACTTTTGCACATGCCTCAATTACTATTTCCTAAATTTAAACTCCTCAAATATAAAGTAATTGTGCATTAACATTAACAAAGTTAAAATAGTTTGATGCAGCAGTATTTACTTTTTTCATTTGTAAACAGTATGCCTGCCACATCAATTCTAATGAAGCAGAGCCTAATTTACTCACACATCTGTAACTTACGATTGCTTGCATTTGGTTTGGTCAAGCTGAAATTTGGTTTGGTGCATCTACAGTACCCCCCAAAAGTATTGGAACAGCAAGTCCATTTCTTTTGTTTTTGCTCTGTACTGAAGACAATTGGGTTTGAGATCAAAAGATGAAGATCAGAATTTCAGCTTTCATTTTCTGATATTTACATCTAGATGTGTTAAACGAGTTAGAACATGGCATGGTCTGTTTGAACACACCCATCTTTTTTCCCAGGTGTGCCCTGTTAGATTGATTGCATAAACAGTTAATAATTCTGAATGTCTACTCTTGGTTTGAACCCTGGGTTTTGTCTGTAAAGACTGCATTTGTTGTTAAAAAAGGATAAACCAACATGAAGACCAGAGAGCTGTCAATGGGAGAAAAGCAAGCCATTTTGAAGCTGAGAAAAGAGTGAAAATTAATCAGAGCCTTTGTACAAGCATTGGGCATAGCCAATATAGCAACTGGGAATTTCCTAAAAAAAAGAAAAAAATAACCACAGGTGTACTAACAACCAGACATCGAACAGGTCGGCCAAGGAACAGCAGCAGTTGATGACAGAAACATTGTGAGAAACAGCTGTGAAGAAAAATCCAAAAACAATAGTCAGTGACATCACCAACAACCTCCACCGGGCAAGGGTGAAGGTATCACAATCTACGGTTCAAATAAGACTTCAAGAGCAAAAATATAGAGGCCATACCACAAAATGGAAACCACTCATCAGCAGTAAGAATCTGAAGGCCAGATTGGACTTCACAAAGAAATACATAGATGAGCCACAAAAGTTCTGGAACCAAGATTGACCTCTACCACCGCGATGGAAAGGCCTAAGTGAGGAGAAAGAAAGGATCTGCTCATGATCCAAAACATCATCGGTCAAGCATGGTGGAGGTCGTGGCTTGGGTTTGCATGGCTGCTTCTGGAACAGACTCACTAATCATTATTGATGATGTAACTCATGATGGCAGCAGCAGAATGAATTCATAAGAAGAGAGCAGAAATATAGAGGGAAGGCCAGATTGGAATTTCCAAAGAAATACAGAAATGAGCCACAAAAGTTCTGGAACCAAGATTGACCTCTACCAAAGTGATGGAAAGTTCAAAGTGTGGAGAAAGGAATCCTAAACATATAAGCTCATCGGTCAAGCATGGTGGAGGTAGTGTCATGGCTTGGGCTTGCATGGCTGCTTCTGGAACAGGCTCACTAATTGTTATTGATGATGTAACTCATGACGGCAGCAGCAGAATGAATTCAGAAGTCTAAAGAAACATTCTGTCTGTCCAATGCATCCAGTCTAATTGGGATGAACTTCATCATGCAAGACAATGCCAAAACACACTGTCAACAGAACAAAAGATTTCATCAGGGAAAAACAGGAAGGTTTTAGACTGGCCAAGTCAATCACCGGAGTTTTATGCACAAAAAACTAAGCATTTCTCTTGGAAAATAAGGTACAGAGTGAAATTTTTTTGATAAATAACAGCAATTTGCCAGCAATTTTTAAATTTCAATTTATTAATGAATGACAATTTTTAACCATTTATAGTTACATTTAATGTTGTAGAATGTCTGTGAGACTCGAGTTTACACTTTAAAGTTTCTCTGACAAAAAATGACAAAACATCTTTTTTTATTAACTTACTAACTTCAAGAGAGAGAAAAAAAAGAGATTAGCTAGTGTAATATAATGGATAGTGTTGGGTTCAAGACCACCTTACCTGAGACTGTCAATACCAAGATCATAGCCAATGGAGTCATAGTCAAGACCGATTGGGGGGGGCAACACTAGACCAGCACCACACATGGCCGAGTCCATGTGATGACCGAGACCAGATGCTTAGATGTGATCCAGAATGCAGCTGCACAAGTGGTTTTCAACCTTCCTAAGTTCTCCCACACCACCCCATTGCTACGCTCCCTCCACTGGCTTCCTGTAGCTGCCCGCATCAGATTTAAAACACTGATGCTTGCCTACAAAGCCAAAAACGGACCAGCATCCACTTATCTCAAAGCACTTATCACATACCGCATGGCACCATGCTCCCTCTGATCCTCTAGCACTGCTCGACTGGTCCCACCATCTGTCAGGGTACAAGGAAGGCGTGCATCTGGTAGTATCATGAACAATTCTTGGTATTTTAAAACAAGAAGGTACTTACCACAGATAAATTTACAGTTATGGAACTTTTATCTGTGTTTTGGTGAACTAGCTAGCTCCCTTTCATTCCTGTTGTCATCTGTGTGTAGTTTTATTATCAGTCTTGTTCTATTGTCATCCCAGTCTATGCATACTTCTTTATTGATATTGTGCTTTTGATAAGTCATACATGTGTTACAACTGCATGTTACTTCACATCATTCTTAGGAGTTGCAGTCCCCAGCTCTTATGAAGCTCCACATGCTATCTGTTTTTTCCTTTTGTTTTTTTCCCTGTCTGTTTTTTATATTTTGTTCCCAGACTGTGATTTGAATACTTTTTGCATTGTCTGACAAATGATTTATTATATGTGAATATTGCACGTGTTTCTTAGGAAGACTGCTTTTATTGTTCAAACAAAGCAAGGCATTTAGATTTTCTAGAGTTCTGTGACTGAGTTGAGTGAAGAATGGAAAAATCAGAGACCAGGACAGCTGGAAATAAAGAGCTGAGTGAAAGAGGGCAATGGAGCAATAAAGTGGAGTTTCTACTGGCTGTGGCAGGAAATATTGTTGGTCTGGGCAACGTCTGGAGATTCCCGTATCTGTGTTTCAAAAATGGAGGAGGTAAAGACCTGAAAGAAGGCAAAATGATCTAAGCAATGAGGCAACATGACTTTTTTAATGTGCCTTGTTTGTGTAACTTGTTTGTGTAGGTGCATTCTTGATACCTTACATTCTGTTTGCTGTGACTTGCGGTGTGCCGCTCTTTTTGCTGGACATTTGTATCGGCCAGTACACAAAACAGAGTCCAGCTGCATTCTGGGGAAGACTCTGTCCATTAGCAGAAGGTAATTAATTTATTGCGTTTATCCACTTATTCTGCAAAGAATGCAGGTAGAATCATTACTAATATAAATAATAGTAATTGGTGATAAAGAATATGCCTGGCCTCCATCAACCAATAAACATCAGCTTAGTTACAGGTTTTTGACTTTACACAGAAGGATTTGCTAATGTAGTATGACTTTAAAATGAACTACTCTTGGCAGGTTTTGGTCATGGAGGCTGTGTAATTTCACTGTACAGCTGCATTTGCTACAATATTCTCCTGGCCTGGGCTCTTTTCTACTTCATTATGTCTTTGAGCTCCCAGTTACCATGGATCACTTGTGGTAATTTTTGGAACACAGGTACAATAAAAGGCTTATTGATGTACATAGACTGAGAGTGGATGTTTTATAGATTAGAAATATGTGTGGTGGCCTGGGAAAACCTTTTGACATTTTATTAATTTTGCAATTTCCTGGGGTTGTATTTATGGCATAGAACAAGTTAAATGTTTGTGCATAAGAGCCACCAGTATACACAAGAACATTGGTATTTATCACACTGTGCTTACTCACAGCTGTAAGCAGTAGCCATTGATAAACCCCACACATTTTAAATTGATGTGCTTGTGTACTACCACACTTATTTACATAAAGAAACTCCCCCGAATCACCATATACATGTAAACAACTTCCTTTTAAAAAGCCCAGTAATCCGCTCAAGGCACTGCTTGTTGTGGATGACATGGAACATGTCAAAAGGTCTGAGAACTTCACTGGCATTGAAGTAAAGATTCTGTTGCACGAAGTAGAGTAAAACCACTACAATTTAGTTAGCACCTTTACAAGTGGTTTGTCTAATAAATAAATATGTTTTTTAATAAAGATTTTATGAGTACTTGTGTGCATTCTAATTCCCCAATTAAATTTAGAAACTCTGCAATGGCATGAAAATTTGTCTTTTTTTCTGTCTTTTCTGCTGCCAGTTTTGTTAATGTAATGTATTATGGCTTGGGTGATATGAATGAAGGTAAGACATGTTGGACTCGCAGGTGATTGGAAAATGCCAGACCTGTCTCCAGCTTCTCTTTGGAATGTGCCCATATCTAAAAGTCCTGGAATAAATATCAAGTAAAATTGCACTGGGCAAACAAAACTGATGATCCATTCCTCTCTCAGCATAGAAATTCCAGTGGTGCCTAAAACACATTCCTCACCCTGCAAAGCTGCATGAGCCAAATCTTTAAGCATGGCGTCATCCCAATCAGTCTTTAGATGTGTCTACAATTTTTTACTTTACACTTTGTCTGTCACCTGTCTGCATCAGATTGTGAGCACCAAAATAAGCAATTCTTCTCTCAATTATGCTGATATGATTGACAGTAAGTGGGATGGAAGCTCCTCATAATCAGTTTACCTATTGCTACACTTACAGCTGTTTTAGGTGTGTAACTGGTAACCGTTGAAGGGTTTTCCCAGATCATGAGCACCGTAATAAACCTTTTGAACCTTCTAGCTGATAGCAAAAGGACAGTGAATCACATTGTCATTCAGAACAATGGTTTTAATATACAATTGTGTACTTTATGGTTTGCTTCCTGTTTTATTCCTCTCTCTCTACCTATTAGTGAACTGTGTGGAACTCACATCAAACCAGATCAATATGATTCCCAACAGCACTCAAGGACATTTCAGTATTTCATCTGTCACTGAATTCTGGGAGTATGTTCATAAAAAACACTGTTTAAAAATAATTACAGTCTATCATATAGATTTATCAACTTCACTAACATTTCTTCTGCTGATCACCAGGAGACGAGTGCTGAACATATCCCATGGTATTGAGATACTGGGTAAATTGATTTAGGAGCTTTTTCTCTGTTTACTGGCTAGTTGGGTGGCCTGTTACTTCTGCATCTGGAAAGGGGTCAAGTCTACTGGAAAGGTCAGATTTTGGTTTGCTAAATATTTGCACAAATTATTCTTCAAACTCACAGTTTACATAAATTTACACAATAAGAATTATTAATAATTAGCTGAATAATATATAAAGTAAATGATAAAATGATTAAAAAAAACATTGGCTTGTAAAAGTCTTTGTAGAAGTGTGAGAATAACCTATATGATTTTTGTCAGGCAGTGTATTTTACAGCCATCTTTCCATATGTGATGTTGTTCTTGCTGCTGTTAAGAGGTCTAACTTTACCTGGTGCGCTGACTGGTATAAAGTATTACCTGTATCCACAACCCTCACGCCTCACAGACCCACAGGTAGTGGAGTCATGACTGTCAAATTATTTTTGTCCATAGTTGAGACCAGACACATTCTGTGTGATGAAATCTAGATTGGTCACATCCGAAAAAAAAAATAAATAAATAAAAACATAAAATAAAAAAATAAAATCTAAACTTCTGCTTTATTGGAATGTCACATAGGTTTGGATTGATGCAGGGACTCAGATTTTCTTCTCCTACAGTTTGGCAACTGGTAGCTTAGCTGCTCTTGGAAGTTACAATAGTTACAAAACCAACTGCTATAGGTGAGCACCCAGCAAAAAGAGATTATGATTGCAATGTTTGCATGTCTTGCTTATGCTGAATAATAACTAAATTCATGTATGTTTGTTTTGCCTTGTAGATACAGCATTTGGCTGTGTGTGCTCAATAGCTGCACTAGTTTCGTAGCTGGATTTGTGGTCTTTTCTGTTCTTGGGTTCATGGCAGAGAAGTTGGGAGTTGACATTGAAGGCGTAGCACAGCCAGGTGGTTTGCACACCTATTGCAAAATCTCCAAAATCACATTTATTATAGCAAAAACATTAAAATAAACACACAAAAATATACAGCTTGTTTCTTTCTAAAGGTCCAGGTCTGGCATTTATAACCTACCCTCAGGCAGTAGCCATGATGCCACTGCCACAGCTGTGGTCAGCCTGTTTCTTTATCATGTTGATTTTATTGGGCCTGGATACACAGGTAATGTAGGAAGTTGTCGAGGTTTTGGCTTTGGGTTTAGCTAGCTTTTTGCGTGGCATTGTAAAAAAGTACCTCTTTTACATCTGTTTAGTTTGTTGGACTTGAGCTGATAACATCCTCTGCAATTGATATGTTCCCAACTGTGCTGCGGAGGCCTTACAGGAGGGAGCTCTTCCTCTTATTCTTCTGCACTGCCTGCTTCTGCTTTCAGATTCTAATGACAACCCAGGTAATAATACACACATGGTACACATGTACCTGATATATATATATACAATGATTTGCTGGTTTATTAGGTACAAATACCTTGTGCTTACATGCATTGACCATGTCAATGAGTGTAATTTTACCATATGTACAATGTACAAGAGGCATAAAAAGATGGTGAGTCACAGTAAACCACATGCTTAATCCTCTGAAGGGCCCTAAATAGACCTATGAATTGCAGGCTGAGTTTAAGGCAGGGCAGATGGAGTTTTAGGTTCCTTGTAAGGAGCTGCACCCAATCCATTGGTAGGAATTTGTCAGCTGAAAACATGTGCATCCTTTCAGCCCTGTAGAAACAGTAAACCACAGGTGGATTGACTCTTTGCATAGGGTTTCATGGGAATAGCAGGGGTTGCCCAGGACACAGGGACTGAGAGCTGTGGTAAACTGGCAGGGGGGTTTTGTGACAGTGACTCTGCAAAAACCTTATGAATTACTGGAAGTTGTCTTCCAAGTGGATTATGGATACAGTCCTCAAGTAAGACTCATGGTTATTCCCAATTTCCTAGGAACACATTTCACACTCTGAATGTGAGTACTGGTAGCCAGTTTTTCATAAGGGGATGAGCCGACTTGGTAGAGGTGTAGGTACTACATGACAAGATGTATAGTGCTCTGAAATGGGCAATTTCCCATTCTGGAACCCTTCCTATCAGCTTGCAAAGACAGACTAACAGAAGACAGATACAGCATAGGTAATGAACTACAGGAGATGAATCATAATGAGGCTGGGCTGGTGGTTAGCCACTTATGAGTACTGGAAAACCTGGTCTTAGACAGATTGGGATGTGACACTGGCAAACTTCATATACATGTAATAGGTGTACCTGATAAAACCTGAATAAAAATGTGCGTAGTTACATAATAAATAAAGTTGTACCATGTATAGTATAGGAGTGCCTAATAAACTGGCAGAGTTTTTAATCTACAAATTACTGTATCTTATTGTAACTCTTCAATAAAAAAATATTTTATCATTTTCAAGATGTGTCTAATGCACAGAGATCATGTTTTCATTATTTTGTTCTTTTCCTAGGGAGGAGTCTACATCTTCCAACTTATTGATTATTATGGAAGTAGTGGGGCTTGCTTACTTTTTATGTGTCTGATTGAAACTCTAGTAATTGGCTGGATTTTTGGTATGTTTTATTGTTTATTTCATACAAGTCTTTTCCTATATACTATGTATACACCGAGTGCATTCTTCAAATACTGCTGGCGTTATTTCACACCACTGATGTGCCTTGTAAGTTATTTATCTTACATCTTGTGCATATTCTAATAAATTTTTGAAAGGAGTCTCTAGTATCTGTGTTTTGTCAGAGATAAAGCTGTAACTTTAATTTCTTTGGACACAAAATTAAGAGAGGAAAAAAGAGAGGCTGGTGAAAAAAAGTGTAAAAAAACTGAAAAAAAAAAACTGCCTCTCTGCCTCACTTTTATAACTTATCCTGTTATACGTATGTATAATGTAACAGGAACTAACATATTTTGCAGCTATTCCACAACATTCACTGTGACCATCAATCAATAAAAACTATGATGTGTTGTTCTTTTACAAATACAAAAATGTTAGCATTGGCAAACTGCTGTGTTATAAGGGGAAACAGTTCAGAATTTGCTCTTATAAGGAAATAGTCAACTGCAGGGTGGTAACAGTAACTCTGTTTCCTGTTGAGCCACATCACACCACCCTGTCGGTTGATTCTTTTCCTCAACAGCATGTTTTATTCCTTACTTATGCACACTGTGTATCAGCAAAACCTTCAGAGTCCATTATAGTTCTTGATCATCATCATCAGTTTATCTTGCTTACTCAACCTTTCCCTTGCTTTTAGTGAGCTTTCATTTTTTACCTGGCAAAATATAAGCCTCTCATGTATAACAATGTTTCTGTATATCCAAACTGGGCCTATGGTCTTGGATGGCTCATGACCACATTTTCCCCTGTTCTGGTCATTACGTGGGGTTTGGTGAAGCTATACACCCACTCAGGGTCACTAAAACAGGTAAGGAAAATTATACTAAGCAGCCTCACCCTTAACATATTTCATTGTTGATATTTTCTCTCATTTGATCTGTATCTTTGTATAACATATTGGTTGCATAACAAGTGTAGAATAAAATCTCTTGTTTTTCTTTCTGAGCAGCATTTTAAAAGTCTGTGTACTCCAGATGACAAACTCCCGATGACCCGAATGCAAAGAGCACAGCTGCAGATCAGTGAGACTCTAATGGCGGGAATTTGATGACCACACATTCATCAATGGCTCCAATCCATGCACAAGAAATTATCCACATAGAAATATACTGAGTTGTCATTTTATTAGGTACCAATACATTGCTGTTCTCATTACTGCACTCAGTAGTGCATATTACTGCACATTATAATTACTTAATGTAGCCCATGTGTTGTTCCCACTCTAATCCATCCATCAGTGAAAAGGGACCACCATTTACATTTACATTTACAGCATTTAGCAGATACACTTATCCAGAGCAACATACAGAAGTGCTCTGTGTGCTGTACTCTGTACTCCAGCATACAATAGTGTCTATCAAAAACATATCCTCATGCTAGTTAAACAGGTTGGGGGCTAAGATTACCATCAAGCTGAAACCCTGTTGGTGAAGAGAATAATAATTGTTAGCACAACAGTTACACTGGCCTGGTAGTGTGTGTGTGGTGCTGGTACAGGAACAGTAGCACTGTTGTGGTTTTTAAACACGGCATCTGCTTGCTTTTCACATCATTAGTCCACCTTGTATAGTTAGAGACTGCATCTCATCTCTTTTTTTCCATGCCCTATGTGTGTTAATTGTCCTATAGCTTTCCCCCCATTAATATCAGTTTCTGACCCTGTTAGATGGATCATTGGTCAGCAGTGACATTGCTGTACCTGATACACTCATACCAGGACCACATAAA
Source organism: Pangasianodon hypophthalmus (assembly GCF_027358585.1). Classification (NCBI taxonomy): domain Eukaryota; kingdom Metazoa; phylum Chordata; class Actinopteri; order Siluriformes; family Pangasiidae; genus Pangasianodon; species Pangasianodon hypophthalmus. The sequence goes on from NC_069724.1 coordinate 9,977,867, forward strand.
CTTACAGCTGTGCTAAGAATGACCCAAAATTAAGATAATATCTGCTCAGTGGTGGTCACTTTCCATTGATGGCCCAGGTAGAAGGAAGGCTAACAAACTGACAAAGTGCACAATGACAGATGGCTGGATCTAATGAACAGTTAATGAACAGTTTTTCCCTAAATAAATCTCCACTTGCTTTATATATGCAAAGTACATTTACAACCTTCATTCTGCCCTTGTGCTGGAGCACACAGTTTCAGTTAGCCATTTTATGACAAGAAATTGTTCTGAAGCTTATCGCAGATTATGAGTTACTATACTAACAGGTCCTATTTAATCGCACTGGCATTAATTAATTCTGCGTCTAGTTAAAGACCTTGAGAACAAAATTTGCCGAATTTAGAGGAGCAAATTATCATTGTGGAAAGGCTAAATGTACACTCTTAAATATTTCATTGTCACTTCAATTGGTTTTCACAATGCTGGGAGTGTGAAATGAGTCCACTAATCCATGTCTTTAAAGAGCATGCTTAGCTTCCAGCAGAACAAACAGGATATATTGAGCACTGGCAATGTGCGTAAAACTTTGAAAATTCTCCTCTTTATGAAAGATCTATCAAGAAACAACATCAAGTTAAATCTCGAAAAAATCATTTCTTATTGAACAAAAAATGTAGTTACAGACAAGCAATACATCATCGCTCATGCTGAATTTGCTGTTAGAGCAAACTGGGGATATATATTTTTAGTGTTGCTAATATTATTATTATTATTATTATTATTATTATTATTGTATTTCTTAGAGATGTGGAAATGATTTATTAAGCTGTGATGAAAGGAAAACCTCATTAAGTGAACAAATTTCTTTTTGAATTTGACCTAAAATACCTTATTGACCATAATCAAAGACTATTCATCAAAACAGCAATTCTTGCTGGCATTGAACTCTCTACGTCCAACACTATTTTTTCGTTCTGAAGTAATTTAAACACAGACATTGTTATTCCTCTCATTATTGCCTTTGCAGATGGGAGAAATGAGGCCAAAGTGCCCTTGACTGCTTCAAGCATACAATATATATAAATGACTAATCTGTGTCTTTCAGGAATCAACCTTCACTAAAGCTACTATATTCATAGTGTCTTCACATCATTTTCAATGTCAGAATTTTCAGAAGGGTCCAAATTAAGAGTCGACAGCTAGAGATAGATATAGACAGCTAGAGATTTTTCTCTGTTTGATGAAGAAATATTATTTACATGTGCAAATTTACTATTGACACAACAGTAAAGCAGCATTTAGGTTTTAGAGAGTTCCTCCCTGCAGAAAGGGGAGGAATTATACAGTCAGCTTGCCACTGGCAGTTCTCCTGTGGCTTTCAGTATTGCCCTTTGGTTGTCTGAATCATTTGCTGAAATAATATCAGGATTTGACTTGGTTTAACTGTATACACATCCATTATACATTTGTCTAATTGTGTAATAATCAATTTTAGTAACTCATATAGTGCAGTTGAGCTTTTTACCTTGTAGAACTCAGCTTTCTATCCTAGTGAAAGACATTAAAATATGGTTTAGATGTTTAAATTTTGCAGTGCAACAGAAATTCCTATAATTCTTACAAGAACGTGAATGTGCTATTAGACACGTGATGCTAACAAATTTTTAATATATAAATGAATTTGGTAATACAGAAGGTTCAGGGATGGCAGAGCATGTTAGCTTCTTGCTCTTGTAAAACAAATTCATAACAATTTACACAAATTTGTATGACGTTATAGAGATTAAGGTTAGGGTTAAGGGTGAGCTTGGCAGTTATAACTTTTCTTACAACATTTGTATTAATCTAAATAAAATTCAACCACCTTCATTTGTTTGAATTTGTACAATTTTATTTCATGAGATCAGGTTCATAGTGATTCAAATGGAACAATTTTGCTCTCTTAATTTCCAAAAATACTGAAATCAAGTAATCACAAGCAATCAATGACCTGGTATTTTTGTGAAAAAGGGAACTAACCTATAAAAGAATGGGAATAAGACACATATGATAAATAAGTCAATAAATTATTTTATGTACATATGGTTACTTTTCTCACCTGATATGAATAATATTAGCATTCACCTTCTCTTGTAGAACCGTATAATTTCAACAATCTCATCCAAATCCATGCTTGACTATCTCTCTAAAGTCTTTTTCTCTAAAGTCATCTCTGAATTACAGATAAAAGTTTCTGAGTTTATTATGACATTTCTTCACACCCTGTAGCACAGTCAGTATTAGTCACTTGGACAGAGTGGTAGGATCAGCAAGTCACACACAAATATAGAATGTGTGTTCATTCAACTCATCATCATGGCTGAGTCATGGAGCTCTTTGTCTTTGACAGTCTGTCTCAGAGAGTGTGGTAGAGTTGAGATATCTGACAGGTAGACAACAGCAGAGCATTTAGGAGAGTTTTGTTCTTTTTCGCCTCAGTTGATACTCTTATTCAGATGGGATTGGTATCTCTGGGTGATGTCTGAAATAACATTTTTTTCCCATCTCCACCATGATGTATTATTAAAACTGAAAGAATGCTTAATAATAATAATAATACATTATTTATATGTATTTATTTACTTATGTTTTGTTTGTCTGTTTGTGTTTGTTTATATAACCCATTTTACAACAGGTTTACAATGTAATTTACAGAATTATTATATCTAATTAAAATCTGATTAAGTCTTCAGACTTATAGATTTAAGTTTCTTTGCTATTCAAGATTTAGCACATTCTACATAAAAGCATTGCAGCACGATTAGTCCTTATTTCTCTGCATAAAACATTAAGATGGTAGGTGCACAGAATATGTTTATATTATAAATAACGTACAATTTAATGACAATACAATTAAACAAAACAAAATGTAATTTAGTTCAAAACTGGCCTGAAATTAAGTGTTAAAACCTGGCTCTCAGTAGAGGGTTCCTCTGGTCCTTCTCTCTTCATATGTGATTTATAGACAGGCTGCTTTCTGTATGTAAACCTCATGCTGTCCATCATATAGCTGTCAGGTGATTTATAGTAATTATGTTGTCTATAATGTTGTACTAATACAGGGAATGTACAATGATGTACTATCGTAACAACTTACACAGGGACTTTCTATGGAAGACATGTGTAATCTAAGACTAATAATAACCAGACTACAAGTGTACTGTTATTTAAGAAATTAACAAACATTATTAGCAACAAATATTTATGGAAGTAGTAACCACTGTCAGCACATTCAGTGAGCAAGTTTTCCACCACAGAATTTGTCTTATTAACTTCGATGAAAGAAAAAAGTGGTGAGAGAACGACTGTTGATGTGCAATAACGTAAGTGATAACAGAAACATGTGAACATTCCATCATTTATTTAATAAACAATTATTTTTTGGTAAATTTGTTGGTAAATTGCTGTGGTATAAGAGAAATAAAATACTTTGGAATGTGCTGTTATTGGAACACTACCCTGTCACTGATTATTTTCATATATCTGTAAGCCCCATTGAGTTTTATTCCCTACTTATTTCCCACATGCATTATACTAGATAAAACTTTGATACTCTAAAAAAAATCCAAAGTGAGTCTTATTTAATTATGAATGCTGATCTTTGGTGATGAGCCAAATGGAGCTGAGAAAAAAGTGAACACCTGCTGTAGGAAACACGGCAGGCACACAGGCAGCCTTGTGTAGGTGGTCTGCATGTGTGTGATGGGAATCAGAAAGGAATGTTTCCTTACATCGAGCAGTTCTCTGGCTGATGGGATGAGGGCTTTCTTTGTGGAGATACACTTAAAGCTTAAGGCAGGAGTGACAGAAACCCAGGAGTCATCACATTGTTCAGCTCCTCTAATGGCATTGTGATGTACATGAGAGGTTGTATGCAAGTAATGTCCATTAACAAAAAAGGAAACTTGACATTAACAGAAGATGCATTTTTAGACCCATAACTAAAGAACTACCTAAAGCTCAAATCACTTTCTTGTGTAGTGGACTAACCAATTTTAGTGCAAGTATATTTAGTGTATTCATGCCCAGAAATTCAATAAGATTTCTAATAATATATGAATGATGGGCTAGAACTGCTGAAAACACCAAGCTAGACTGAACACTAAGCTGTTTACATTTTGCAGTCTCTGCCTGCATTATGTATTAAAAGGGGCAAAGTCATTAGAGGCTTCTGCGTTTGATTGCTTTTTTCTAAATGACAAACCAAACAAAAATTAAGCAGGCACAAAACCTTAAATATAGTTTAATTTCTCATTGTGAGATTATGATAAACATGATTGTTATTTCAAGACAATTTTATAAATTTCAAGCTTGAAATAATCTTGTTAAACTGGCACATCATTTGTAGAAATAAATGCTTGAATATTATCTGGACATGATCATTTCTTTTAATTCAGCGACTATATTTATGAACCAAAAAGCTACATTTATGAACCAGTTAAAATGCATGAAAGGGTGGATAGCTAATCAAATTGCAACCTTCAAGATTCTGAGGCTTGTAGCCAGAAAAGTGTACAAGCACACTGATAAAGGGAGACTAATGTTTGATTTAAGTTTTTTCCCATTGTTTACACATGTTTGCTGAATCTTTGGCACATTGTCCCAAAACTCTAAACACAAAACACAAAACCACAAACAAAAAATGCAAAACTCTACAAATCTCGAGCAAAAGCAAACACTGGATTCAACACCATCTTTCAGTTCTGCAGAAGATCCACAAATATGGTATGATTGGTTACAGTAAGCTAAAATAATATTTTTTCTTTCAATATGAAATGACATTACTGTAACATTGGCCAACTGATATGTCAGACTGCAGTATACTACAGTGTACATGCATAAAGAGCATAGTGTAGATGGTAGGTAACATACCGCTTCTCATTTCTGAATGTACGGATGATAGATGCAACCGTGTAGCGGCTCAGGTTGGGCTGAACTCTCTGCCCAGCCTCCCTCATACTCAATTCATGGTTGAGCACATGGTCAATCAATGTGGCCCTGATCTTATCTGAGATAACTGTCCTTCCTCGTCCTCATCCTCCTCTTCCTCTTCCTCCTCTTCCTCTCACTCCTTCACTTCTAACTCTTGCTTCACCATTGACTTCCATTTTCCTCCTAAAAAAGGAGAGCTCATCTGTGGTGTTTTATAGTGCTAAAGCTCTGATTTCTAAGTGAACAATTCAGCAACTATTGTTTACACAATGTGACGAGTGAGTGTTGCCGATTGGTGTATAGAGCTTGGTATTGTGAAAACTGAGTGTAAAGCAGGAATAGTGTTTAACAATAGTGCAGGAATAGTGCTTGCAATTTTCCAGTGTTGGTTTAAAGATTTGGTACATGAGTTTCAGGTTTCGGTGATTGCGTTTCAAGTTCCAATTTTAGTGTTGAAACAACTGGGAAAAACTGTAATGTAGAATGTTTTTTTTTTTATTTAAATTACTAACATTTCAGGTCTTCAGGCTTGCTCTCCATTCTAGCCAATATTTTAAACACATCATACATTTCATTATAATAAACAATGTGGACCCTCCTTAATGTGATTTTGGAGATAACTTAGTGGGCTCAGGTTCAACACACATGAGAAAACTGATCTAAGATATAGACAGGTAAACTGAATTTACTGAGCTTAAGGTCATAGATTCAATATAGCATATACTGTGTGACTTGTTTTCATCCTTTATTTATCTCTGCACTACAGCTGTGCTGTTATTTTTGTGCATATAGAAACTCTTTCAATTTCACTGGAACAACACACTTTGCAAAAGCTCATGAGCTCCCATAAATTTTGTTATCCATAAATCCATCCATATTCTGGACTGCAAAAAGATATTGAGAAACCAAATGTACCTGGCTTATGTAAAAAGAAATATGCTTTCTCACTGCAAAATAGCCATTACAATGTTGGCACATCATTGGCAATTTCCTCTGGTGGATAAAATAATTGTCATCTCAAAAAACAACTATCCATTTTGTACTGAAATTGTATGTTTGCCAGATTCCAGATAAGTTAGACTAAAGGTAAAGTTTCACACTGACCCCATTTACACCATTTAGCATTTTGACAAACATGTAATTTGTACTTCGACATCATTATGTGGATTTTAAAAAAATAGATCTTGCCATCTTGTATGCGTTGTGATTGGAACTCATTTCTTCTGTGACAGCTTGAAACTATTAGTGTTGAGCAGTGCATTATATCATTATATCATTATATTAGGTCTCAGTAATGGCACATTAAGAATGAAGTGGAACAAAGTATTACACACACCCACACACAAACACGCACACAAACATACACATGCCCACACTTAAAGACAAATCAGTAGCTGCATATGTGATTCATAATTTTTTTGTGTGTTTCAAGCATGTTTTTCATGCTTTACTGGCTTCATGTCATGTTTCATCCAATTATCGAACCTGGTAAACAGAAAAGTTGCAATTCAAAAACAAAACAAAACAAAACAAAACAAAACACTAAACTTACAGATATGGCATTCTTCCTGTTATGTAATTTGTACTTTGAGTGGACTTAATCCACTCAAAGTACAAATTACTTTGGGAGTGTTAACTGTTGTTGTGTTAACTGTTGTTGTGTCTTTAATTGTTGTTGTGTTTTTTGCTGCCTTCTTGGCCAGGTCACTCTTGTAAAAGAGATTTTATCTCAGTGAGTTTTGTATCCTGGTTAAATAAAGGTTACATACACATGCACCTTCTCAATCACTGCTGATGACATATAAGGGATGTGTCACAGAAGTGGTTTAAACTATACCATCCCAAAAGGAGATCAAATCTAGGGGACTTTTCATTCTGTTTAATCACCTGACATTACTGTTACTGGTAGACTGTGTGAATCTACAGTCTGGGCTAGAAAGAAATCAGCCTCAGCCTCGCTTCTTCATACCATTCTGTGTTTGCTGACTGTTACAAAGTGCTGACATTTGAGACTCCTTCCATAAATGTTACATAAAGTCTTCTAACAAAAGCTTCACCACATTAATGATTATGCATTTTTCTTTTTTAAAAATATTTTTATCAGTTTTTTATTATTATCCTTAGATTATGTGGAGCATCCACTGCACAAGTCCCTATGTATGAGCCGTTACTATAGGAACAATAATGTATTAGAATGAGTGCATTAATATAAGCCTGTGATTTATGTTTCAGATGGAACTTCTGTCAGAGCTGCTGTTATAGAAAATGAATGCACACTTACTGGTTCAAGAATTCAACCACACTATGGTATAACAGCAAATAGTCTGATTTGGATGCTGAAAATGAAATCTTATGTTGATGTCTTTTTATATATAAAAGTTAAGGGGCATGGTTCGGTTAGCACATTTATAGAAAGTGATTGAATGCTATCAGATCATGACTGTATTGTTAGTGCATGGTGTAAATGAGGTCTTAGTGTTATAAGGCTACTGCTAACTACTCAGGAAAAAAGTTTTTTTAGAGTTGGTTGACATAATTGTACTATTAAGTAAACCCTCGGGACATAACACAAGCTCCAATACTGTAAGACAAGCTCCAGAGCGTGTACTTAGCTGTTGTCATACAGCATTAAAGAATTCTTTACCATTCCTCATCCTCCACTGAACTCTGCTGAGGTTAAGGGATTATCTCAAGAGCACTTTTAAGCAAAAAAAAAAAAACTGAATTTGCCTCCAAGCCAGTGACAGTTTGGACTGGACACACCCCGGCTGTGTTGGAAGATTTCACTGGAGTTCTAGCCCTTGCCACAGACTGTGATTTAGTGAGGGAATCAGTATGGCCTTGGCAAACGTTGGACTTAAGCTTGCTTAATCTACCACATCTGAAATGTTTTATAGGCTCAATAAGAAACATTACATTTTTTTGTAACAGCAGACAAGCCACGGCATGGAAAGTGAATGCAAAGAGAATAACTGAATGAAGCACTGTCTCTAGCAGTTCCTATTACTGTCATTCATTAAAGCCCAGCTGAGTGTGAACAAACCTTACTCTGCACCTCCTGCCAGGTGAACCAATTCCTCAAACGCATGGAGCAGATGGACCATTTACACACTGGCAGTGCTCACAAGAGGGAACAGACAGATCAGGTAAACCAGCTCCACTAAGCATCCACAATCAAGTCACTACAGGGAGAGCAAGAGCTGTCCCAGTGAAAGCCTGACTGGAGTGAGAAATGGCTGGCACACTGGGCAAGGGAATCAACCCTGGGTAAACTGCTTGTTTTTTTTTTTTTTTTTTTTGGAGCTGCAATGCTCAGTACATTATAGGCATGTAAACATCTGTACCAGGTTCCACCTAGAGACAAAATAGTAGTGGAAAGGTTTACACCTCAGAGAGGTGGACATATCTGAGAATACAACATTCCCAGCTTTGTTGACTGGCAGGGAAATGATGTTAAAATGTGTACCAAGAAAAGAAGAATATGTGTCTTAGCTTGAGGACACACCATGTAAACATCATGTAAAAATTAACTTAAACCTTTAATTTTTTTAATTTTTACAGCCTTTTAACCTTTTATGTTTATTTTTATTCCATTTTCTTTCCATTTTAATTTCCCTCTTTTTATTATGTTTTTATTTGTTGTTTACTGTTTTATATACGTGGGATTGATGTCTAGTTAATTTTACTGTGAAGCTCTGTGAGCTGCATTTTTATGTATGAAAGGTGCTACATAAATAAATAAAGTTAAAAGTTAATTGGTTCATTTTTGCCCTGAACTCAACATTATCTGTTGAAATTCTTAAACTCTTGTAACCTATTCCTAGTTCATGCACATGTGAGGAGTGGCATTTAATATCAGCATTACAATAACGATCAGGTTTTAAGTTGTGTTAAAGTATGACAAGCAGCTAATGCTAGCTCAGCACATCAGCTGGGTCTTTAATCATCTTGATTATGCTGATAAAAAGTATTAAATTATTTTAGTCAAAGCAAAATGTAAATGACAAATGCATGTAAATATGAAAAGTGGCATTTCACTAAATGTCTAATTTTAAGAAAATATCACACTGCATATGTTCCCCCTAAGTACTGCATGCTGAAACATCTTAAACTATTATTAAACTACTTTGTAATTTCACTTTATAACCAAATACAGTATAATCATTTACATATTCAAATTGCCCAAAATTTACAAAAGATATTCATTCATTTAATCATTTATGGTGGCATAAAATTAGAAATTGTCAATCTAATTTTCTTTTCTCTCTAAAGTAGACACACAATAAAAGTTGGATTTAATGTTACGAGGTATGGCCAAATACTAATAAGTTGTCATTTACTCTGAATTTGTTTAAATCTATAACAAGAGCCTAACAGAGTGCTTCCTGGAAAGCAAAGGGAAAATGACCATGTGAATTCATCAGCTAGTGCCTGGATAAACAAACCCATCCTGTTATTGACATGTGATGAATTATTAAATCAGGCCATTTCATATTTAATCAAAATCCCAAATCTCATTTCTCTAACCGAGGACTTGTTGATGTCCTTATCCAAGACAATGCAAATAAGAAAGGCTATGAATAAAGATTTTAATTTCAAAAATTGGAACTGGACAGGTGGACAGCCTGTGTACCCAAAGGGGCAAATGCTGTTAGTCCAATATTCTCTGTCTCTATGTCACAGCACCATGTTTTTTTTATTAGTAATTATTATTATTTACAGTAGTATGACAAAGAGGAATATTATATAACTAATAGTGTAGGTATCCTAGTAGTATGCATCAGTAGTTATTATAATATAAATAGTGTCATTTCTCTGGTCGAGGACTGAAAAAACAAGACAAAAAGTTAATGAATGAAGATTGCTAATAGCAAGAAAATGTAATTGTGATGTTTGGTCTGTTTATCCAATATACTGTATAAGTCATAGCAATGTCAGTACTGTAGTAACAGTAGTAGTAGTAGTAGTAGTAGTATTTAATAGTTGTAGCAGGAGTATTTTGTAGTTGTCCTTACCCAAACCTTTATAAATAAAAATGAATTAAGATTGCTAAAAATGGAATAGTGTTTTTTAGTCTGTTTATCCAATATCTGGGTACTAGCACTGTCAGTGTTGTAATAACAGCAGTAGCAGTAATACAGGCTTATCCAAGCCTACATAAATAAAACAGTCTGTGAATAAAGATTCCTAATAAAAATAACTGCAGTAATAGTTGTAGTATTAATAGTAGCATTGAAGTAGGAGTATTTTGCAATTCTCCTTATCCACACCTATATAATTAAAAAGACCATGAATAAAGATTCCTAATAGCAAGAGAATTCAATTGTGTGTTTTTTTTTTTTCTTTCTGTTTATCCAGTATGTGAGTTGGACTGTCAGTATTGTAGTACTAGCAGTAGGCTACTATTAGTAGCATTATAGCAGTGATATTGTAAGCTCCCCAGATAAAAAAAAAATACTCATATGTCTTATTTCTTCCTTAACACTTGGTTATGCTTTCCTTTGCCTTAATCACAGTGCTGATCCTGTCAGGTAAGGATGCCAACAGTGTTTTAAGATAATTCCTGTCAATTTTAGTCCACTATTTCACTGACTGGTGCACAATTCATATTGTATTTTTCAGTGTCTTGCCAGCTCTTTCAAATAATTCAACAAGTTTAACCCAGTGTTTATACTTTACACAGCAGTGTCACACCAGCAAGGGACATTACACCACCCTGCCAGCAGAGGTCTCCATCCCCTCAGTTCTAGCTTACCACTTCCGATCACTTCCTGTTTTTAATGTTTATGGCCTAGGCATTACAATCATAGATATAATAACCTAGATGCCGCATGCACTATTCAGCACTCTTTATGAGACATGTATCATACTTAATATTTATATATATATATATATATATATATATATATATATATATATATATATATATATATATCAAGGCAAGTCAAGTGGCTTTATTGTCATTTCAACCATATACAGCTAGTTAGTACACAGTGAAACGAAACAACGCTCCTCCAGGACCATGGTGCTACATCAAACAACACAGAACTACAAGAGACTACATATTACTGCATAAAGTGCACATACAAATGTGTGCAAACAGCACAAGGCAGTACAATAACTACTAAAACAATACAATAACTAAGACAGTACAATAGGCACAGTAAGAGAAAGTGCAGCGCGGACCAATACACAGTTCTAGTATGAAAGTGTCAGATATAACAGTAGTGCGAAAGAATAACGATATAATAAATTGCTGTGAATGTAAACATACTATGACATAGTATTCAGCAGATAAGCTTATACTATATATCGACATAGTAGTTATTGGGGTAGCAGCCAGGTAGAGAGTATAGCAATGACAAGAAATTATATACAATATTTTTATAAATACAGTAGCAGCAAAAAAAAAAAAATGTAGGTAGTAACTACAGAAGTGTGCAAAAATTGCAAAGGGAGTGGGATGGTGTTCAGTTGAGTATGAGTGTGTGTGTGTGTGTGTGTGTGTGTGTGTTGTCAGTCCAGTCTCTGAGTATTGAGGAGTCTGATGGCTTGGGGGAAGAAACGGTTACACAGTCTGGCCGTGAGGGCCCGAATGCTTCTGTACCGTTTGCCAGAGGGCAGGAGGGTGAAGAGTTTGTGTGAGGGGTTCACGGGGTGGCTTTGCAGATGCAGCGTGTGGTGTAAATGTCTATGATGGGCGGAAGAGAGACCCTGATGATATTCTCAGCTGTCCTCATTATCTGCTGCAGGGTCTTGTGATATGAGACCATGCAATTTCCAAACCAGGCAGTGATGCAGCTGCTCAGGATGCTCTCGATAGTCCCTCTGTAGAATATGGTGAGGATGGGGGGTGGGAGATGGGCTTTCCTCATATAATATTATGGTTATATATTATAAAATTAATATAATAATATTAATTATATAGTTAATATTGTGATATTAATATTATAATATAATATTATAGACGATATTCATCAAGTCTGAGCTGATTTTACTCTGTAATTCAAAATAGCAATCCCTGGATGAGGCTATGACAGAGGATAGAGTATGACTTATTTTAGAACAACAACCTTGTGTCAAAGTGCATGATGAAAACAGCTGTAGACTACACATGTACATCACTGACCACTGTGAAAGTCATGTAATTTACATGCAGATTACTAAATTAAAACACCTAATTGTAAAATGTAATGCCTTGTTGTCGGGTCTGCCTGTATACTGCTGTAATATGGCGCTGATGCTAACTCACTAAATGCATCACAGCCAAGTCAATGCAACATCTATGTATTCACATATGTCTATGACTATACACTTTCAAGAATTCTTGCCAGTTCCAGCATTTGTATAAGTTCTGAGCCATCTTTACCTGGATTGCCGTTATGGTGTTTTGACCGTTCCCTTGCCTATCGTATACTTTCTGGATTTGCTCTCTGCTTTGGAAATATTTTGTCTTTCTGTTTGCACCAGGGTTACGGTTGCCACAATTACCACTCAGATTTTGGACTGTGTGTGTTTTTTTTTTTTTTAATCTGTTAATAAAGCCCCTTATACATGGATTTTACTGTAAACCAATACACTGCTCTAACTGCCTGATTTATAGTACAATCCTGTAAAATAACAAAACAGTATTTTGCTGTAAAATAAATACTGTAAATTTACAGTGAGTAGATTTGTAGGCATAATAGTAATAGCAGTAGTAGAGTCAGTAATGTTATGTAATATAAAGTCCATGTACGATAACATTTGTTTCATTTTACACAGTGACTATATTTGATTGGCATTATTGGTTGAAGCAGATCCTTTAATTAGCTAGAACTGGATGGAAGGATTACTCTATTTGCAGTATGAATACATGCCAATTAATTTGCTTTGCTTTGCACATTACATGCATATTTGTTCTCTGGGATTTATCCATTAACATGATAATATTCATCATTTTTTTTTTACTATGCATTCAACACACCATTTTTTTTAAAGTAAATATAAATTAATATGGGTGTCACAATGAACATGAATCTAAGTTGTGACAATTTTAAAAAAGTTAAAATTAAAACAACCAAATTTAATCAGACAATCAGACTGGTTATTGTATTGTCATATATGATTAATTCAGTCAGCTTGTTAATAATGAGCAATGAGATTCTTTACTTAATACCTATTTTACCTTAAATAGCAATCAGACAACCAAAGATATATGTATAAACTTTGGCCACCAAACATGATCTGGGTGATTGGCTACACTGAACATCAGGCATGTACATTACTGAAAAACAGTTTAACATGAAACACTGTAGGTTTCTCATGCAATACGGCTAAAAATGTGGTTACTGAAAGTGAGTAAGGGAGTGAGTAAATGCAGCTTTTCTACAATATTTGTACTGAATTTCATTAATGTCTGGGTTTTTTCATTAATCAGTGAGTAAGGGAATGAGTAAATGCAGCTTTTCTACAATATTTGCCTATTTTGAATTTCATTAATGTCTGGTGTTTTTTCGTTAATTTTCTTTAATTCATTAATTTTATTTTTTTCGGGAATTTAAGTAGTTACTTATGAACTATGCAGTTCAACCAAGCACAGCCATCTTGGTTTTACTTTTAACAGGACATTAAAAAGAATCAGTAAAAAATGCATTCTTTATTCCACACATATACATATATTTCAACATTATGCATTTGTGACAAAACTATATTGCTGAATTCAGGAAAATTGGAATATCAAAGATGTAACCTGCATAAGAACTTTTTGTGTTATTAATGAGTTTCATCTAAGATATGTTCTTGACACACACACACACACACACACACACACATATATATATATATATATATATATATATATATATATATATATATATATATATATATATATATATACACTCATATGTAAGTATATGGATGCCTTGATGATGAGAGAGGTCAATGGAGAATGGCCAGACTGGTTCGAGCTAACAGAAGGCTACAGTAACCCCTCTGTACAATTGTGAGCAGAAAAGCATTTCAGAATGCACAGTATGTGGAACCTTGACACGGATGAGCTACAACAGTAGAAGACCATGTCGGGTTCCACTTCTGTCAACCAAGAATAAAAAGCTGAGGCTGCAGTGAGCACAGGCTCACCAAAACTGGACAGGTGAAGACTGCAAAAACATGAATGAATCCTGATTTCTGCTGAGGCACACTGATGGTAGGGTCAGAATTTAGCACCAACAGCATGAATCCATGGATCTAACCTGCCTTGGGTCAACAGTCCAGGCTGGTGGAGGTGGTGTGATGGCGTGGGGAATGTTTTCTTGGCACTCTTTGGGCCTGTTAATACCAATCAGTTATCATTTGAATGCTACAGCTTATTTTAGTATTGTTGCTGAGCATGTGCAGCTCTTCATGGCCACAATTTACTCAGCTTTTAATGGCTACTTCCAGCATGATAATGCACCATGTCAAAAAGCAAAAGTCGTCTCAAACTAGTTTCATGAACATGACAATGAGTTCAATGTTCTTCAGTGGCCTTCCCAGTCACCGGATCTGAATCCAATAGAACAGTGCATGAAGTGCATGATGCAATCAAGTCAACATGGACCAGAATCTCAAAGGAATGTCTACAACATCTTGTTCAGTATAACCACACAATTGTGATTGAGATACTGCTTTTACACAACAATTCTATGAACAAGAAATATCGAGTAAGTGACATTTTGAACACATTAAGGCCAAATGGAAAAAGATCCCGAAGAAGCCGCACTCATTTTATCGCACTAGCTAGCTCACACTGATTTGTAAATTCCCGTTAAAGGTGCGTCCGGCAAAATTGGCATGCCTTCTTCCTTTTCATCTTCATCTGACAAGTGTGGAAAAAGGGGATTGCTCGAGCGCCAGTTTGTAAATGTAGGGTGGACCTGGAGAAGGTGAGTGGTAAGGATTGCACACCTTTGGGGAACTGGACTAATGAATGTTCTGTGTTGCAGTGAGCTGTGGAGAGGATAAAAAGGAGAAAGACGAGTGCCTCAACAGGGAGAGCCAACCAGCACAGAGCCGTGTGTGTGTGTGTGTGTGTATTTGTAAAATAAAACTGCTGAAAAGCAAAAGTAAAAGATAAAGAATAAAGGGCCTTTTGAGTTGTTCCAAGCCTGCCTCCAGCTTCCTCATTCCCTACCCGAACCTGGGAAGTGTTACACAAGCTTTCATATTTTAAGTCAAATGTTATATTCCTGAAAAGTATTGTTTGCCATGTCCGCTGATGATGTCACTAACACTACTGCAGTAATCATTTTGAACTAGGAAGTGGAATTTTAGGTGGTGAGCGCTAACAAGCAGAGTGATACACACTGTGAAATGTCCCAGAGCGGTTATAGGAAGTATAAAGCACCCTTGGAACGCTACTCTGCCGATCAAATTAGTGAAATGGAACTAACTGTTGTATTACATACCTTGTTTCTTGCTCTTGAGTATAATATCATATGATATGATATGGTAAGTCAATGTAATATTTATACATACTGAATATTGTGTATCCATAATATCATTTTTAGTGTTTTCACTAAGCATTTGCTAAATGCCATAAGAAGATGGAAAATTGGCTTAGAAAACACAATATCCTCAGTCACATAACAACATGTTGCACTCCTCAGTTTCATATGCATGGCTTGGCAGACTGAAGCGACTGTGACTGGCAAGGCTCACCAACTCTGTCTCAATTTGTCCTGGTTTGCCACAGCGACGAAACTGATTTCACAGTGGCACATGCATTAAATTAAACTTGGCTACTTCTAATTTGCTGTAGGCTTTCTTCTTTATCTGCTCGTTTTTTCCCCCCGATTTTCCAGCATACTAATAATTTCACTTAATATATCTGATTAAAGTAACAGGGATTTGAAGTGATGACAGTTTATGTTAGATCCATTATTTAGAGGCTGTGCTAATAATCTTCTTAAGTGTTAAGGGGAAAGAGGTACTACAGGAATAGATAAATACTGAGTCATTCTTTATGTTCACATAAAAACTCAGGACTCTGCTTGGGAAAAAATAATGTCAAAAGCCACATTTCCTTTCTCATCATAGTTTTTCTTTTTCTTGCTCTCTGCTCATAATGATGCCTCATGGACCAGTATACAAAAAAGAAACAAAGCTAGAGGTGTAAAATCAGTATACAAAACTGTCTAGGACATTTGTGTCTTTGCCAATCTGTCATATAACTTTATTCTTTTTCAAGGAGCGAAAAATCTGGAAACTGAAAAACAGGTGGCAAAGTCATCAAATGGCATGTCAGAAACAGTGAGAGTGGCTTTGAAGATGAAGTGCAAACAGTGTCCTTCAGGCAGGTACGATGAAATGCAGAGTGTGCACTTTGCAAGACACTGCCACAGACCCAGTGGAGTCCTGAGACGGCTTCGCCAGCCTGTCCTAGCTTGCTTGATGTAGCCTTGATTAAGGAGATGGTGTAAATAATTAAGGACATCCAGTCAGCCCACATATTCATCAGTGCTCGCCCTGTGCAGCTGGAGCTGTGGCCTCCGCATATCCTCACAACACATTTCAACCTGCTATCTCAAGCTAGAAGAGCAAAATGGACCTAAAGACAGATAGAGCAGAGATTGCGGCCTGTAAAATGTAGTGCTTTTCACCAAACACAATGAACAATACAGCATTTTTCAAAGGTAAACATACAGTAGGTAGTTGGAATGGTGCTATATCTTTTTTTTTTTTAATATTAACTATCAACTATTAAAAGCTGGCCAAAAATTGTCTGAAGGTGATTATTGAACCATATGCAGGCAGTTTTACATTCATATATTTAGAAGGAAAGATTAATCAGCTGTGGTGAGTGCTTGGAGGCTATATACTGTAGCTTCCAGTGACAGAGTTGAATATGTGACAAACGCAGCACAGAGGCTATTACAGATTGCAGCATAAAAATTCATGGTGAATGCACACATAATTTAAGATACAGAAATAGCTTTAGTTTAGAAATCTAAGCCGATAAGCAGATAAGACTTATATTCATTATACTGTATGAGGAATAAAACCTAACCTTTAAGGTTATTTGTAACCTTAAAATAGTTCAATAAAATGTATAACTTCCAATGGTAAATGTAGAGCATTAATTTAGTAGGCTAACAAACATGTACAGGCTTTGCAAACAACTCTAATTTATCATTGAATTTATTATGAATGCCTCACAAAATAATAGAACAAATATGACAGTTTGTCAGAAACATAACACATAAATAAAAATTGAACTCAGTCATATAGCAGGATCAGTCACCAAACAGGGCTATCTATTCAAAACGAGTTTGAATAGAACGTGTTTTATTGCTCTTATACCACCAGCTCCAGCAATTTCTTATTCATTAAAGAACAGCACATCATACATTTATTATTTATAATTCTAATTCTAATAATTATAATTTATAATTGGTTTATAATTATTAAAATTAGAATAAATTCTAAACTGTATTTGCATCAGTCTCCACATTTGTCACATGACAATTATTTTTAATATTATGGAACATCGAGTTGGGTTTGAGAATTTGAGAAGAAATTCACCCCCAATGATTATTTCTCTTTTTGCTGTATTGCAACATCATATTTAAGCATATCGGAATGGGATGGGGTTTTTTTCTGCTCTTTTTGAAGTGACTCTACAGAAATAAAATTAAATGAAGTATTTAGATACTTTTTGCAGAAATTACAGATTCGAGTTTTCTCAGATGTGTCCCTATGATCTTTTGCATATTTTGTTTGGCATCTTCTTCCATTGCTCATTGCAAATTTTCTCCAATGCTGCCAAATTAGATGGAGAATTTTGGTAGATAGCAATTTTCATCTCATGCCACAGATTTTCAGTTGGATTGGGCTCCAAAACACAAACCTGCACAAACCTTTTTTTTTTTGACATGCCATATATATATATATTTATATATATCACACAAATATAAGCAAATTGTTCTGGAGAACATTTAGGGTAAAAAAAAAATAAAATATATATATATATATATATATATATATATATATATATATATATATATATATATATATATATAATTTTTTTTTTTTACTCTAAATGCAGATATCTGGCTGACTGGGCCGGGTTCTCCAGAACAATTTGCTTATATTTGTGTGTGATGGCAACAAGCTTTCAAGTTCTTCCTGCTGAAAAGCGATCCGAGAGCTTGATCACAGGGATGGCGTTACTTGGGTGTTGGGCTATATTTGGTTTGCACCAAACATTATGCTTTGGCTTTAGATCAACTTGCTCAACTTTAGTCTCATCAGACCACAAAATCTGTTTTTCCAAAAGCTCTCAGATTTTCTAACATGAAGTTTCTCAGAAGTGGCTTCCTTCTGGCCTTCTGTGACGAGCTGATGATATTGTTGAGGTCTGCACAGGTTCTCCTATTTCAGCCAGTGAGCTCTGAAACCCCTTCAGTGTTGTAGCTGGACTCTTGGACACTTCTCTTACAATTACCCTTCTTGCCTCAGCAATCAGTTTGGCTTGATCTAGGTAGTGTCTGGGTTTTTTCCCACTTTGTTTTGGATTAATGGATTTTACAATTCTCCTAAGAAGGTTCAAAGCTTTGCCAGTGTTTTAATAACCTTCTGCACCCTGTATTACATATTTAGTGTACGCTCTAAATATGTGAAAGAGCAGTGAATTCTTATCAATTATGCAGTTTGTAGACTTTTTATTTTTTTAATAATTCTGAGGACATCTAAATATTTTATTTAATTTTATTTCTGAGAGTCACTTCAAAATGAGCAGAAATGTCTCCCATACTAATATACTTTAATTTTGAGGGTGAATACTTTCTAGAGGCACTGTATGCCACAATGCCATTGTGTGATATGTAAAATACATAAAGCTAAAGGGTTTATAGAGTTAGCACTATCATGCTAGGCAGCTATCAGTTTCTATATCAGACACTATATATTAGACAGCTATTACAGGTATAACAGTACGCATCTCATATCATATACAAGGCTCTCAATTCTATACATATGCTTATCGAACAATACATTTAACAGACTGTATAATAAAGTATGGTATTTGTCATAAAATACAGCTTAAATTACTTGAGGTGTAATAAACATTGAAACTTAATTAAGCCTACACTGCATCCTCTGAAAAAGGTTCCTCTTCGACTTGAATCTGGAGGGTACAGGATTTAAAAAAAAAACATACTGTAGCATACTGTACTAATATTTTAGCTCGAGAAAAACAGTAATGCTTCGGTGAGCAGCAAAATTCCCCCAAATCTTTATGGTCTGGTGTATGGGAGCACTTCCTGTGTCATTGTTAAGTTTAAATTTTTGTACTTTTATTATGTTGAACGTTTTTAATCAACTGAAAAAAGGAAATCTAAGGCATATATTCAGGCGATGCTTATTTTCTGCTGTATTGAAAATGTATTGTATCACGATACCTCCATACTGTATCGGCTTTGAATCTTGTGTATTGTTACACCCCTAATAAGTAGGTGATTGTTAGACAACTTTAGTGGAAGAAGGATTCTTAAACTGCTGTAATATAAATTATTTAATAATGGCCAGTACTAGCAAAATAATTTAGGTAATTATTTTAATTAAACCACTTTTAATGATAATGCATGGATTTTCCAGACTTTCATACCTTGCCATGATATTAAATAAAAGGTTTTGCTTTACCTGAAAAATTACTGAAAAACACAAAATGACTCTAATCTGATCCCTCTACATCCAATTTAACAGAATAAATCCAATTTAGCAGCATAAATCCAAGTGCAGCTGAACCAATTAGGATCACTGAAAGCAGAATGTCCAGTGTGATAGGCAGCTCATATGGTGGTTCACTAAATAGAACTGAATTACGTGCATAAAAACACATGGGGGGGGGGGGGGGGGGGGGGGGGGTAGAAAGGGAAAGGATGGGGGTCGGAAGCGGAGGAGGGAGGGCGCGAACAAAATAATAACCATGCAGCAGGCATGCAAGGCCCGAAGGATACAATTAGCAATCAGGACAGAGTGCTACAGTTCTGATTACAAATGCGAATCACGTCTTGCTACAAAAGGGAGGTTTATCAAACACTAGCGGAGACACTGAGCGAAAGCTGAACCTTCTGCACTAGATGTTTCACAAACCACATAACAATTCACAACCAGAGCTCTTGATGGGGGGTTTTGTAGGTTATTTGTTTCCAAACAGGCACATAGTGGGATTAATTAGAATAGAAAAGACATGGATTATTTAGACATGATGTGATTTTAAATATTAGAAAGGAAAAGACTGTCCTGATATTGCATATAAAGTTGCTTGCAATTCTGGAAATGTGCTTTATTTACTGAGTTATCTCTGGCTATACTTACTCAGTTGATCTCAGTGTGAGGTAGGAGTCTAATATATAGCTTAGATGAATGCCTATTGAGCAAGGAAAATTATAGAGTGAGTCTAATATCAGTTTCCCACAAGGTCTTATAGGGCAGCTGTTTGCTAACTGAAGCATGAAGTCTATCATTAAGTCTAGACCTTGTGAGGATTTATCTAATATGTAATGCTAAATGTTTAATATTCAATTTTTTTTCTCAACATAATGTTCAATTTCTTTGGAGCACTGAATAAAATATTCCACAAACAATCCACTTTCAGGCTGGACTAGTAACTCTGTTTTATAATGGGCCACATCAGACCTGCCCATTGTTGTTTATTTTCTTATTTCAGCACACCCCCTAGTATTTTATTCCTTACTTTCTCGGTCTCAGAGTATTCCTGTAACTAACGTCCTCAACATTCCATACTCAATATTGTGCACAGAAAATTCCCTCCACAATTTATAAAGAATGAAACTGAGACAGCTTCAGTGAGACACATCAAAGTTCTGTCATGCCCTCTGAGAATCAGAAGCTAATTTCTTCATGCTTAAAGTCTTAAATGGGCTGAATGGGCAGCTCGTTTGAAATTAATCACAGATTTTATGTTTGCACCTATCTTTCTTAGAGTTCACCTTATGCACTTGTCACCAAATATGTCACATTATGTATGAAAAATGCGTTATTATGTCCATTTAACATTTTCAATAAAAGTGAATCCCTCAGTTTGACCTTAACCTGAGTAAGTTGTGTTCTTAGGAGAACTAATTAGCTAACAGATATCGGATCTGCTAGCTAGCAACATAAAACCTCCCCCTCAGTCCTTTGCGAACAATTCAAATCCTTGAGGTGAATGTTAAGAGCTGACTCATATATATGAACCTTTTTATAGATTTTATTATGGGAGGAGATCGCCCAACAGGCATAAGTAACTAATTTTATCTGTCAGTGCACATTTGTAGTGCCTTTTTTTCTGATTTAACAATTATGCAAATACATTTAATAAAAATGAAATGCAAAATAATGCTATTTTGTTAATAAGAAGGTCAGATTTCATTAATTATTTTTAGTCATAGTTAGGAAAAGAAAAACCATATCTGATTATAAAATTACAATCTTTATCTATTTTTTACTATAACAGCAGCTTTGATAGTAGTGCAGCTGCAAATCATGTTTATGTTAAGGCAGTTGTTCTCATACTTTATTGTTTCTATAGTAACAACTTGCATAGGGATTAACATTTATTAAACATTTATGGAAGGAGTCTCCAGTGTCAGCATTTTGTAACAGTCACACGAAAAGCTATAAAGCTATAAAGTTTTCCAGTATGGCAAGCTGTATTTTTTGTCTTATTAACTTCAAAAGAGACATAAAAGAGTGCCTGGTGAAAGAATAGAGGTTATAAAGGTTTTATACAACACTTGCAGTCCACTATTTGATTGGACAAGCAGAGCTTGTACATTTTACTTTTTGTATCACTCCCCTTGTCTGTGTTCGCTGCATAATATTCCATTTCTTGCAATGGTTTATATTTACATTTACATTTATGGCATTTGGCAGAAGCCCTTATCCAGAGCTACTTACAGAAGTGCTTTGAAGTCTCTATCAATAAATACATTCTGATACTGGTTCGCTAGGTAAGAATACCATCAGTCAAAAACATTGTTGGGAGGTAATATAGTAACAAGCACTCAGACAATACAAAGTTTTTGTTATTTTTATTTTAAAGTGCTAATTCAAGTACTTTAGGAAGAGGTAAGTCTTTAGACATCGTTTGAAGACTGTCAGTGACTTAGCTGTTTGGACATCTAGGGAAAGTTCATTCAACCACCTAGGTGCCAGAACAGAGAAGAGTCGCAATGCATGCCTTCCTTGTACCCTGACAGATGGTGGGACCAGTCGAGCAGTGCTAGAGGTTTGGAGGGACCGTGGTGCAGTGCGGGATGTGATAAGTGCTTTGAGATAAGTGGGTGCTCGTCCGTTTTTTGGCTTTGTAGGCAAGTATCAGTGTTTTAAGTCTGATGCAAGCAGCTACAGGAAGCCAGTGGAGGGAGCGTAGCAATGGGGTGGGAGAACTTAGGAAGGTTGAAAGCCAGTCATGCAGCTGCATTCTGTATCAGTTGCAGAGGTCGAATGGTGCTCAGAGGCAGACCTGCCAGGAGCAAGTTGCAGTAGTCCAGTCTTTATATGAAGGGACTGAACAAGCACCTGAGTGGCCTGTGTGGAGAGAAATGGATGAATCCTTCTGATGTTATAAAGGAGAAATCGAGAGGAAAAGGACAGTTGATTGTCCATGGTTACCCCAAGGTTGGATGCAGTAACCAAAGGTGAGATCAGGGAGTTGTCCAGGGAGATCGCAAGATCCTGACATGGGGATGAACTTCTAGGTAGGAAGCAAACCATTGCCATGCTGCACCATGAATTTCTAGACTCAAGAGGGTGGACAAGAGAGTTGTTGTGGTTGTGGTTCACTGTGTCAAACGCTGCTGAAAAGTCAAGGAGGATGAGTAATGATGACAGTTTGGCTGATCTAGCAGCATCTAGCTTCTCAGTGAAGGCCAGAAGGGCAGTCTCTGTGGAATGTGCCGGTTTGAAGCCAGACTGGTGGTTGTTCTGTAAAAGATAGAGAAATAGTTGATTGTAGACAGTTCGTTCGAGGATTTTAGAAAGAAAAGTGAGAAGTGATATCAGTCGGTAGTTGCTGATGTCAGAGGGATCCAGAGAGGGTTTATTCAGGATGGGAATAACTCTTGCTCTCTTGAATGCAGCTGGTACATGACCAGATGTTATGGAGCCATTGATGATAGTGGTGATGAAGGGGAGGAGGTCTTGAGAGATGGTCTGGAGCATTGTGGAAAGGATTGGATTGAATGGGCAGGTGGTAGGATTGCAGGACAAGAAGGCTTGCAGGATCTCTTCTGTTGCTAGTTTAGAAAAATGTGCCAGTGAAGGAGAAGGGGAATCCTTAGTGTGTAGTGTAGGAGTTGGGGTAGAAGTGAAGGTCTGGCAGATTTTTTCAATCTTCTCATTATAAAAGGTGGCAAAGTCTTCAGCAGTCAGGGAGGACTTAGCAGGAGGAGCCAGTGGGTTGAGTTGTGAAGAAAAGATGTTGTGGAGCTTGCAAGGATCTTGTGCAGAAGTTTCCAGCTTTTCCTTGTAGAAGGCAGTCTTACCAGAAGTCACTTCAGATGAGAATTTGAACAGGCGAGCGCAGTAAGAGGCACGATCTGTGTTGAGCTGTGATTTCTTCCACTTTCTCTCTGCTGTTCTTAATTCTCTCCAACTGAAATCATTACTACATTTACTATAAGCTGTCAATCAGTCTGTGCATTGCATGGCAACACACAATGCTCTATCCAGCTGTGACTTCTTTGGGAACTATTTTCGGTGACAGAGGCCATATTTTGTCTGAAGTGTCAGTTACTTGTTTATAGAATTGTTGTATAAAAGGACTATCACACTCACAATCATGCTGTTGTACAGAAAATCAGCAGGGCTGTGATTACCTGTAGCACTAAGAGGACTAAATCGCTTCGGGACATGCTGTTAGAGAAAAATAATTTACTTCAGGGTGGTAACACTATTTCCATCTGTACTTATTATTTTCCTATAACAGCAGCCAGTGAAATGTTTTATTCCTTATTTATGTTAACAATATAACCCATGTGGGTTGTGCTTATAGTAATCCACAATGGGTTGTCTTTAACTGGACACAAAGATGTGTTCAAATGTAATGCTATATTTATTCATGAGAATAGACATACATATAGACAGGCACATAGATAGATAGATAGATAGATGTATCAGGCCTTGTTAAATGTATTTTTGCATCCTCAGGGGAACCAGAAATGATATCAGTGGTGGTGATGATGCTATCTTGGTGGGAAATTAGAGTATCTAACATTTCCCGCAAATAGACATCTGTGTGATGGAACGCAGCAGCTAGATTATGTAAATGAGGCAGAAAAGCTCTTGGCTGTCTGGCAGGAGACTTCAAAGTAGTAGGGTTAGTGAGAGAATTAGTCTGCTAGCTAATCTCAATGGATGAGGGAATGGAGGTTTCACTTAGCTAATATACACACATTCATATTTGGAGTGAAAGAGCAAAGGAGAGAGAGAGAGAGAGAGAGAGAGAGAGAGATCAAAGAAAGAAGGACACTGTCAGTTTTCCGCTCTTGATAGTCTCCCTTATAGTGACTGATTTAAGATATAGCCATCTCAAAAGTTTCTGGTTTCTGGAGTGTATATTTATGTAGTAGTTCAATATATGCACATACAGTATACTATATGGTAAGGAGAAATGATTATTTACATTTTCGGTAATACAGAACTACAGACAAGATGAGCAGAAAAGAAGAAGACACTGACTCAGAGCTGATTCAAATCTGAAGTTTAGTAAGAATGTGTAGTAAATAGACACAATAAACCAAAATATAGAAAATTACTGAAGGAGGGTGCAGGCTAGTAAAAAAAAAAAAGGTAAAAAAAAAAAAAAAAAAAGCATGTGAACTGTTTGGCTAATAGTGAGTAAACTAAAACTGCCCATTTTTCCTTAATTAACTGACAGGATTAAAAGTGAAGGATGTGAAATCATTTTATTTATTCATTAACCTTAGTGCAGTTTCATATTGTGGCCAGCATTTATCTATGAATTAACAATATAATAATAATAATAATAATAATAATAATCATAATAATAATCATAATAGCTTGTTCAATAGCAAGATTAATAACCAGATTTCCAGCTAGGTGCTGGTGCTATGAATAACTATGAATAACTAGCTAAGTGCTAGTTTTAGCAGGGCAACCTGGATATTACCCTGCTGATAAAAATATTAGTAACTAATGGATATTTAATTGAGATTTTGATGTGTTACTGGTGGTCTGTAATATTAGTTTAATAAAGTATGTTGTTCCTAATGGTTCCCGTTGGCTTATTTAAATTTATTCTGATGGTAATCCTCTACCATCAGAATAAAAGAAGGAAAATATTGCATTCTGGTGTTAATTACAGTCAGGGGAAATACATATTCTGAAACTTTGTTTGTGTTATTTAATATACTTCCAGTGCATATGGGCTCTTTCAATTTACACACATAATATCTTTTGACTTCGTACTTATAAATATGAACAAAAAAGTATGTATTTGTAAGCATAAACAGAGATGTTTAAAAATGAAATTGATAGGGAAAATATTCAGACACCACAAATTAACATTAGGACTTTGTTGCCAAGCTGTTTTTGGCAATTACAGCACTGAGACATCTATTGTAACAAGTAATTTGTTTTTCGCAGCATTGTGGTTCAATTTTGGCTCATTCCTCCTGGCAAATCCAATCATCCAAGGTTAAGAGTTTCCCCCTGATGGACTCACAATTTAAAAATCCTGCATAAATTTTCAATGACATTCAAGTCAGAAGATGGGCTAGGCCATGCAAGGCCTTACTGAGGTATTTTGGCGGGTTCCTGTTTTCTGTTTCCTGTTTGTTTTCCTGTGTCAGCCCTTCCTTGTGTCTCCAGTGTTTTCTCTTCTGAAACTGTGGAGAAGGTTTATCATGGTTATCATTGATAGAGAGATTGTTAAGGTCTTTGTAGCTTTTTCCATTTGAGTGTTGTTTAATAATGTTTTTCCTGAGAATTTCATGAAGCTCCTCCACCTTCACCATGACTGCTGCTTGCTGCATGAAATATTCCCAACCAATGTTAACATGTTTTATAATGACGACAACTGCAATTTGCATGAGAACTTTTTTTGCAGCATTTATATCTAGAACTTTGCCTAATTTTATGTAACCTTCACTTATATGCAGTACTTTGCAAAATTATTCACCCTTTTTATAAGTCATCAGTTTCATCAGGATTACAAATGACACTTACACAGATTTAAATGTACTTAAAAGTACATTTTAGAAAAGTCAAAATTTATTATTTGTAAGTATTATAAGTATTATAAGTATTCAACCCCTTGAGACTATTACTTGGTAGAACCACCTTTTCCTGAATTAACAGCTTTAAGTCTGTTGGAGTATGTTCCTTCCAGCTTTGCGCACTGTTTGGGAGTGATGTTCCCATTCTTCCTGGCAGAGTTTGCTCCAGGTTCTTCAGGTTGGTTGGATGTTGTTTGTCACCTGCAATTTTCAAACAGTGCCAGAGGTTCTCAATTGTATTCAGATCTGCACTTTGACTCGGTCACTGTAGAACATTCACCTTGTTATTTTTAACCACTTCTGCATTACTTTGGCCTTGTGTTTGTGATCACTGTCCTGCTGAAAGGTAAAGTTTCTCTCCAGCTTTTTTTGTTTTTTGTTTTAGCAGACTGAAGCAGGTTCTCTTGTAATATCCCCCTGTATTTTGCATCATCCATCCGTCCTTCAATTTTAACAAGAAGCCCACGTTCTGAGGATGAAACGCATCTCCAGAGTATATTGTGATGTAGGTTCCACCTCAGCACTATTGATCCAGCAGTGCAGCACTATTGATCCAACCTCTTAAGATATATAATTACACCCTATTCCTAAGTTATAAAATTCTATTACCTTATTTTTTAACTTCCTTAGGATACTCCTTAGTCTTCATTTTCACTCCTTTACATCAGACTGACAGTCTCTTCAATGGCAGTTCAACTGAGGTGGTTTTTATTCAGAAAATGGAAGCTGTTTTAATATTTCACAGCTGAAGTCAGTTGTGTCCTCGTTAAGACAATATATTTTATTTGGAGCTTCTGGAAAGTGGGGAGTTTGAATACTTATGCAAGCAGCATTTTTCAGGTTTTTTTTTTATTTATTCGAAATGCTTACTAACCAGTAATTAATTCGGACTTTGAAAAGTCACTGTGAGAGAACATGAGTTTGCAATAAAATTCTGACAGGAAGAATATGTGTATTTATCATCTGTTAATCAGCCAAGTCTTATAATTTCCATTGGGGATTAATACTTTTGCAAGCCACTGTATATACTTTTAACTTAATTCTTTGTCTGAATTCTTTTTCCCTTATCAATTGTGATTTCTTTTTTATTTAATAATTACGTATAATTACATGCATATTTACATTTAAGTCATTTGGCAGAAGTGGATATATGCACTGGAAGTATAGTAAATAACAAAAACAAGTGTTCTCAATACTTATTTCCTTTCATTGTAATGGTAATGAAAAATGACCTAATGAAAACCCGAAAGAATCTGATGGAAACCATTAAGCCAATTCCCATTAAGGTCCATTATGTGATTAAAAACATCTGAGATTTTTCTAATGGGAAAATTTTTGTAGTGGGGTTTTTAGCACGGTAGTTTCAGCTACTGCATGTCAAAATGTTAGAACCTGCTTTTGGTGTTTGGGGAAAATGTGGAATCGGTTATGGGGAAAATTCTTTAAATGTGCTTAGAGTAGTAGTTACACTCCTTTTTTTTCATGATGAACAGTTTCCTGATACAACCTGTTGACCCAGGCGCATAGTCCAGAACCTCAATGGGTGTTTAGAATTTTTTTTTTTAAATATATAGAAATACAGCCATCAAGCAAATTCTATAAATTAGACCATGTGGGGAATTTTGTAGACTTGGAGATAGACACTAAACAGGATTGTTTTGTGTGTGTATGTGTGTGTGTGTTGAAAAAGACATTGATGCATGACACCCCTGCCACTGGATGTTTGATGCCTGACATTTCATTGATCTCATTTTCAGTGATGGTTTCTGTCAATCTATCATACACGTATGTTGCCTTGTCTAATTAGTTTGACCTTTTGGTTTCATCCACTTCTTTTCAATTTGCTTTATAGAACCTATGAACTGAACAGATCTGTGTGAAGACCGCATTTAACAGCTGTCACAGAAGCTTCCTGTTTGTTTTTGTTTATATTTTTTGACTTTCTGATTGCTTTCATTTTTATTCCTGCTATGTTTTTTCTAATTACCAGTCTATCCTTTCTGTAAAATATATATATATATATATATATATATATATATATATATATATATATATATATATATACATACATACATATATATATATATATATATATATATATATATACATATATATATATATATATATATATATATATATATATATATATATAATGGGAAAAATTGCCAGTTTAGACTGCTTCCCTGTGGTTTTGTAATAATTTGTTAGAGTTGGTATTTTGTGTTTTCTATATGGGGTGAATGATTTAAAAGATGATCTATGATTCAGTTTAGACAATTGTTGTTTTTCAAATGGAACTCAAAGGTGTTTCTGATGGTGACTTGTGTCCTAATAGATGTGTCACATTTTATAATCGACTTCTGTTACATTTGCATCTGTAATAAACCCTCATTCCAGGCTCCCTGAAAGGAAATAAGAAAGCACTGATATGTAGCATTTGAGGTTATCCATATCTAAAAAATGCTGTGCCATCAGTGGTGGCTTGGCCATAGAGGCAGGTGGGACGGAGCCCTACCAATAATACCAGACATTCAACAACCAATCTTCACAAAGTCCTCACTCACAACTCCACAGATTTTAAATACCACTGAAATATTAATGACCTATTTTAAGGTTTCTCCTCCAGAATGCTTATATTGAATCAACAGTGCACAAGGGGGAATTGCAGGTGTGCCAGGCTGCTTGCACACCAGTGTCATCACACATCTGATCAGAGCACCATGAGAGGAGAAAGGACATCTGGTTGTGCGGTGGTTAGAACTTGCCAATGCACAGGAGTCAATACCCCACAAGTTGGTTGAGGTTGCGTTGACCCAACATCATGTCCCTAGGAAGATCATTGACATCAAGAACTATTACAGCAGCTTTAGCCTGGGTGTCACCGCTGGGTCCTCAACATCAAGTTCCAGCATCGATTGGACAAGGGCATCATCACACGGTGATCTCAGTGATCATCTTGACCCTTGCTATCAATATACTGGACAAGGCAGCTGAGGTTGAGTGCAGAGGCCCCCAACCTTGTCTGTAGTGTGATAGCCAAACCTTTATGGATATTTACCAACTTTTGATCCACCTCAAATCCTCTGGCTGCTGTTCAAAGAGGCCATATAGAGGCCAAAAAAGCGTCTATATGGCTTTGGATGAGGAGCAGTGTTCAGTGGTCAAATGCTGCTGAGACACAAGTTGGGGTCTCATCAACCCCAGCTGGGAGCCTGAGCGAGGATGTCTGATGTTGAAGGACCTGAGACACCTGATGACCTCAGGAAACATCCTTGACTGTACTTCCCAGCATATCTTAGGATGTATTTTCTCGTCTCTAGTCATTAATCTCATTAACCAGTGACTCTTTGCAAAGTCTTGCAACCCTGCTGGAGAAAAAAGTATTTTATTTAATAATGACAATTTGTATGATAGTTTCAATCAAACATTTTCCAAATAGGACTAATGGTTTTAATTGTTTCAAAGAGTACACTCAATGTATTGAGTGTATAATTAATTAAATTGTTGTTATAGCTTAATTGAATGTTTGTTTATTCTATCTAGTTAACTTTGAGGGCTAAATATAAGTGCTTTCTTGTTTCGTTGTCACAGCAGAAGGTGCAGGGTCATGATTATGACACCACCCCATCATTGATTATTTTCCTATAAAAACATGCCCCAAAGTGGTTCATTCCTTTCATATTTTAAAATGTTGTATTCATAGTTATGGATATAACTAACGATGATGTGTGTTGTATAAGTAAAGGTCTGTGTTACTGAAACTGTTACATGATAATGGATTTGCCTTTCATTACCCTGTTTGCCTCTGTGTTTGGTTTTGACTTCAGCAAAGCTGCAAGGAAAATCAACAGACAACATACTGTATGTCCAACCAACTCTTGACTTCAGTTTGTCACCATACCTGTCTGACAAGCCCAATAAAGACTGACCTGCCCTTACAGCTAACAAAATGACCCGTTTCAAGCTTCCATGTCTACAAAATATCTGTGAGATAAAACATTTTGTTTTGCCGTGACCTTGGCATGCATAGATCAGTCCGACAGTCTATTATCCAAATGAAGAGCTGCAGACAGTTCAAAGTCTGTTTACATTTAGCACCAATGGAAAGCAGTGAACTTACTGAAATGATGTAGGCTGCAAATGGCCTCACTAGAGTTTGGAAAGTCAGTCTAATGAGTCCAGAGCAATGCAGTCAATCAGGTGTGTGGACTTACAAGGTGCCTCTAACAGTCTCTTCTGTGCAAATGGCACAAATACTTTAGCTCTCACAGATCAATAGTCAATTTGGGAAAGGTTGTCCGAGAGAAAGATAGAGAGGTTACACAACACTGGTTCTACAGTTCCCAGGCAGTTGTGTAGAGACTCTGTACAATGATCTGACACTAAATTAGAAGCATCATCTCTGGCAGGTCTATCAAGTATTACAGTTTCCTGTGTCAAAACCACAAATCTGCACTCAAATTAGTCTCTCTACATTATGTCAATCATCAAAACTAACAGTTACTTTTCATTTTTTTAGAGATGATTTGTGTGTGGACTTTCTTTCCACATCTTTTTCCTAAGGCTTATTGCATGGGATTCTGTGAAAGGAAAGTGTGATGGCAATCTTTGTAAATCTTTGATGTTTTAAGAAAGAACATCTCCTCCCCTAAGTATGGGATCTTTGAAAGGGAGGCATTCACTGAAATTCCTTTGAAGAATAGTGTTAGTTTGATAAGACCTATACCATGCAAAGTGAATTTTCATGTTATTTTATGCCATGTGCATTCAAACACCTTGACACTGAGTGTGGTGAATTTAGGTTCCACGACAAGGTCACTGTTTTTTTTTTTTTTTCTGCCGCTGCTAGCCACTTAAAAAGATGTGAAGTTTAAAGTAATTGCCTGGTGCATTTCTAATAGCTGCTTCAGTAGTCTCACCATCACCATATGCTGCAAAAGACTGTCAAAGATTTTCGTTTCAAGAATAGAATTTGCATACAATGTGGGTGGTCTGGATCCTATACAATATATGCAACTTACCCTGTAAGTCAGAAAAAGGGCACATAAAAAGTAACACTTAATAGTACTGCCTTTAATTATTTTTAATCAGACCATACTAAAGTACTGATACTGTATATAATATGGAATTGGTTCAGCAAATGTCATAAAGTTCTTCATTTCCATAGTAAAACTTTGTGGTAAAACTTCTATTTCATTTTGCTTTTTTAGGTGATTCATTAGATGGAGAATATTAGGATAAATCCTTGACCCACTTTCCCTTCCTATTGTTATCCTGAGCTTTTCAGTTTCTCTTTTTCTTAACTCTAAGTGCTTTTAGTCTGGCTACACTGAACAATGAGTTATGCTAAAAAGCCCCTTAATAACATATATGACTTCTACGATGAATACTTAAAGACAGGGAAAGAAAAAACATGATTAATAAATGAATACTGGCACCACATGCTGTATATTTAATCCATGCAGTTACATGAGTACTGTGACCTCAGTTCTTTTTCCACAAAAAGAAAAGATGCTAGAAAATGGTAATTCATTTATTTGTCTTCATTAATCACTACATACTGGACAGGGTTGTGGTGGATCCTGGGAACATGGGGCCCAAGTCAGGATACACCCAGGCAGGGATGATCACACACTCACACTCTTTCACATTTAAGTGGCCAGTCCACCTACAGGCTTAACAGAGCTCAGGATTGGACTGAGGACTTTCGAGTGGTGAGGCATCAACACTACTTGCCATTTCCCTGAATAAGAATAGAAATGCATTACCATACACAAAAACAGCTTGATCACATGGCTGGCCCGAAATGGAGTTCAGAGCACTACACGCTATGGTAGCTACTCTTAATGCAAGTGCGACATCTGCTGGTTGGTTATTCACTAATTAGAGTTTTCAGAGCTCTATATCACGCTGTGTTCTTCTAAAAAAAACACAGTAAAAGACACATTTTCCAAGCACCTTCTGCAGTCTTGCCATGTGAGCTTGTATTGCACAAATAGGATATGTACACTAAATATTTAATAACAGTAAAAATTTAGGTGAAGTGCCTGTTTTATTCAATCTATATCACAGCTTGGATAAATGATTAGCAATTCTGTCAGATCTTAGTCCAACCTTGGCATTAGGTGTTTAAATAGATCTCATAGCATTATGCTAAATTAAATATGGTGTGTTATTAATTAACCAGTGACCATGTATAAATGTTTTTTCCTGTACTGAAAGGATTAACATTCTGTTAGTATAATAAGCAATGGACAGTTCATTGTAAAATCTGATTAAAATCTGATTAAAACCCGTCATCAATGCATAACTAACTAACTAATAACTCTTTATTCACTATTTCAGTGGTTCCCTGGAGTCTCCTCTATAAGAGTTGCCAGAACGGTTCCTCAACACCAGCTCCTGGATGGTCCACACTTACTTTTAATTGGTACACTCTATCTGCTGGTCCGTGTCAGCTTTAAATTTGACCATACTTGGTTGCAGAGTTTCTCTGCATGTTCTCCCCGTGTCTCTGTAGGTGCCCCTACACCGTGTTATTGTTCTAGTCATTTTACCTCCCAAAGGATGCCAGTAGGTGGATTTACTAAGACAAACTGAATTCGATTTACTCAGATAAATTCACACCTCTAGGTGTGAAAGAGTGTGAACATGGTACCCTGTGAGGGATTGGTATTTAATTCCAAAGTGTATTCCCACATACTTAGAGTTCCTGGGATAGGCTCTGGATCCTGGACCCTTACCAGGATAAAGCAATTACTGAAAATGAGACAGAGTGAGTTACTTTTTATTTTCTTATTTGAGATATATCACCTGTGTTGGTCAATTTATGTGTAGTATGTTAGCAGTTATGTCTTGCAACACAAACACAGCCATAAGCATACATTATAAAATGCTGCTCAATGTTGCCTTCTCATCAATGGATTTAGTATAATTTAAAAGGAGTTAGGCCTGTAAGTCATCTCCATTATCTGGATGAAATTCTTCACAGTTTAGAAAGATAAACATGTTTTCTTTTAACATTTAATTTCACATGCTTTCAGTGCTTCCTTGAATGATACCACATTTTGTTTTCGAGACATGCTTCAAAAAAGCTTGTGCATGTCTGATTAGATAAGCTACCCTGGACTCCCCCCCAGTCCCCAACCAAAAACAATATAAATGCAGAATCACTTATAGCAGCAACACAGCCTGGAGAAGTTACCGAGCTCAAACCATGCGCAGACTGGACCTAATTCTGTTTCTGTTCTTACTGGTGATCTCAGCTGGCCATAGTAGGTATTGCGTAAAATGCAATGTCAGATGATTTGTGAGTATATACGTGTCCATGTGTGGGAAAGAAAAAAAATGTTGTGAATGTTTTACAATCTTGATCTGTCCATCTGACAGAAATCTTGATATGTTTAGCAGGAGGTTATATCTGATGACTGTGAATGAACACGACTCATCATTTATTATCATTATTAAGAGAAAAGAACATGTAGCTGCGTTTTCTTCTTTAAGCTAACAGATTAATAGATTTTTCTGGTAGATTCTGCTTCTTGGATGGCATTTTGCTTATGCTAGACTAACTTTAATACTAGCTCCATATAGCTCACTCACTCTTAAAAAAAAGAATATGGGTGTAAGAAGTATGAGTGTCATTCTCTAATTAATAAACAAAAGTAATTGATTGAAGGTGTGTAAGAGGAATAAATCACTTTAGAATGCACTATTATAGGAAAATAATCAACTTTGGGGACGTAACATTAACTCGCTTTGTGATTGGCCACATCACATCATCCCATCTTTATTTCTTTCATTGTAACAGCATGCACCCATGTATTTTATTCCTTACATAGTTTATCTCTTTGTCAGCTCATAAAGCTGAGTCACATAACCGGATGTGTGGCTACAGAGGACTCTGCCGGCGTGTGTGCTTCACCCGAGAGTACAACTCAGGTCATCATGGCTGTCCTCACAGATACAGGTAATGTCCAAATACCCTGAAGGCTTTGTGTTGTTCCTGAATGCTTGAATTATCACACTAAGCTTGAAAAGTCTGATTGTTTTTACCTATATCTCTTTGCAGATGCTGTGCTGTTCGATCTTAGCAAATACCAAAAAAAAAATATTGTGTGACAGAAAATCAACCACCAAAACAAACTGAAATTTAAGGAAGATTTTTGTACACAAAGTATTTGCAAATATAAAGAACATCACTTTGAAATCTGCATTAAATTGCTTGTCTCTGTTATGTGTGTAAGTACCATTTGGTCTTTCAAGGACCCAAAAATTGACTTAAAAACAAATATCACACAGTTTTAATGTAAATAAACAGGACATAAAAAGATTAGAACAACTCTACATAGAGAATAAAACACTAGGGGGCATGCTATTATAGGAAAATAATTAACGATGGGGTGATATGATACTTTCCAACACAAAGCAGAGTTTTGATTACCACCCTGAAGCTGATTATTTGCCAGTAATTTCATGTTTTAATTATTTGCTAATAATTTCATGCTTTTTTATCTGTTTATTATCAGTCTTAAATGATGTATAGTGTCCATTATACAAGGGAGTGTGTAAGTGTGTAGAAATGATAACATATTAGAATAATTACATCGATGTAAACGGCACTGCTGTCAGATTTCAATGGCTCTGTTTGAGCTTTTACAGTTTGTTTTGTTTCTTTGTGACTGATGGGCAGGTTAATACTTTATACACCATATTACATTTACGGTGTGTGATATATTTATTACAGACCAGTAAAAACTTTTAAAACATTTTAAACAATATTTACATTTAACAATGGATTGGACACAATAGATTAGAAATCTATTTTTCATTGTTTTTAAAGCAATTTGATAAAGGCTTATGACTAAATTTTGAGTCGAAGACAAATGTAAATAGTCAGGTTAAATAATATAAAAGGTAATTAATATAAATTAATCTCTAAATCAAAATATATTTTTTTATAACAAAAAAATAATTTAGAACATCGGAAAAGCAGTGAGGGGTGCTGCTTTTTGGGAATTTTAAGTTCTTAAAGTTGTGTTCTTTCATTGTGTTAATGTCTTCATTTATTCACTCAGGCTCATTCACACATAGGCTTTAGAGTCACGGCGGACTGGGTGTCTATTCCAAGATGGCGGGAGACAGGAATAAACAAACAAACAAACAAATAAATGATTGAAGTGGTCACATATATTTTTTTAATATTTAGTAAAATGACTGTAACAGTCTAACTGTGCTGTCAATTCACTGCCTCAAGTTACTGTATAATAAGTCAGATAATAATTCATAAATGAATGTTATAATTTACTGTGCAAATTCCAACATTTGGGGTATTATGTCAGATTAAAACAAAAGATAAATACCAAGACAGTTGAACTCAATTAGCTCATTAAAAATACCTGACAGTATTTAACCAATTTTCAGTATTTAACCAATTACCAAAAATTCAGATGTTGTTTTATCCTTTATCTTCAGTATAAAGCAGGAATATCACTAAATAAAGCACTAACAAGCTCCTAATGTTGTGAAATAACTGCTGTATTCACTACTTATATGCACATTTATTACTTATAAATGTAATACATGACCCTTATACTGAAGTGTTACAAGACTTCATTATAAGACAATGAATCATATTAATCAAGTGTGATTGATTAGAAATATCCTTCTTTCATTTAAAAGAGAGCTTCTGTGTGTATCTTCTTTACACATTTAATATAAGACACATGTTAAGACACATTTTAATCAATGATTCCTCAGAATATCTAGGGACATGATGTGTTTTCTGTACAGGGGTCCTGATAAACACGACTCACCAGCCTTCCTGAGGCGCCAGCAAAAGAGACATTAACATCAGCAAAGAGATTACAAAGCACAAACAAGTATGTTTAGATTTCTATAGTGATTAGAGACGGAGCGGCCAGCGAAGGCCGAGGGTCAGGATATTATAAAAGTTTTTTATAAGGAATTGGGTCAAGGAGAAGACAGGCGCATATAGATCTACACAACAGGAACAACAGTCTGAGAAGTGGGAAAAAAATCCATGGAGAGATATTTTGGTAACTCTCTGACCAATCTATTAGTATCAGTTAGTGCTTAGCACTGTTGCCTTGCACCTCCAGGGTTGGGGTTTGAATCCTACTTCTGCCTTGGATGCATGAATGAATGGATGAATGGATGGATGGATGGATTGATTTTATTTCTCATTTATTAACACATATTTTGTGTGAATCGTTGCATCATTTAAAAAAAATCTTTCTGGACAAGTTTATCACGTTTATTTATATCATTTACTTTTTGGGTCATTCAGGAATTCTTGCACTCTGTAAAACTGTGTTTTGCAGGAACAAACCATTTCTCTATGGATCCACTGATCCAATCCAATCCTGAGTATTTGTATAAGACCAGGATGGGACTGAGTTGCTAGATTTTTATACATGGGTGTGGACAAACCTGTTTTTTTTTTTTTTTTTTTTTTTTTGTCTGATGCTTTTATCCAAATCAATCTACAGTTGAGAATCCAACTGGGGTGCATTTCCCAATAATGATGAATATGAATAATGAACAACTTCATGAAGGACGTACATTATGTAGGAGCCTGTTTTGTGAGGGTTTTTCATAAGCCTTAGTTATCAGAGATTTAACAAGCAACTCCTTAGTACTTCTTTGTTGACTCCACCCCAACCAAGACTGCCAAAAAGCCATGAGTCAATGGCCTGTATTAGAGACACATTATTTCTTCATTCCAAATAATGTATTCATATTCAGTTTCATCCCTAAAATATAGTAAACCTTATAAAAAAAAAAAAATAATTTATTTATGATAGCATGTAATGATGTGGAAAAAGTCCCAGTTGGATCTTAGTTGGATCTGTTTCTCAAAACATAAACAGTGTAAAGCATGATGAATGATGAATAAATGGTAAAAGTGCAATCTGAACACTCTTCAGGCTCTCACGTTAATAAATGTGGCATTTATTTGTCCTGTGAACTTCAATTCTGTACTTTCAGAAAAAAAGGATACTACACTGTACCGTTCTTTGTCAAAGGGATGGTCCCCTTAATTGTTCACCTTTTGTACTTTCATCTTTTGACTACTAGTGTAGCTTTAAAGCTTAACACATGTACACACTGCCAGGCAAAAGGTTTTGAACATCTTTTATTTTACCCCTATATCTTGTTTAAATGACCTCATTTTAAATCCTCTGAAATTTGAAAATCTTACAAAGGAATAGATATCAGTGAATGAAAAAATGTTTATTATTATTTATTAATGTGTAGTGAATTGAGAAATTTTAGAATTTACCATTTTATCAGAACAATCTAGATCTAATGTAAAGGGAAAAGACCAAAACCCTTATCATTCTAATTTGGCAATGTAGGCACATTACATATTTATATTTTACAGTTAATGCTAACACTTTTATCTGCAGGTTTAAAGGTTTCATCCTCCGAGTATGTCTGCTTTTAGTAAAGCACTCACGTAGAGTTACGTTAGGATCTGAGAGTAAGCTGTTAATAAGTTCCACAAAGATTTGGCCTGTTGCAAAAGTAATGCTTCTGTAAGGAATAAAACATTTGGGAGTGTGGTGTTTTAGGGAAAAAAATCAAGAACGGGTGGTGTGATGTGGCCCGATGCAAAGTGGAGTTAATGTTACCATCTCAAAGTTGATTATTTTCCTATAACAGCTATATAATATCCCCAGTGGTTTTATTTCTCTTATAGCACAGCAGATTGCCAATGACCACTATTTTTTATTTATGAAAAAACAATGCATCACATTTTATCCATTAAAAGCTGTATTTACTGTAGTGGAACAGCCACAAAACAAGTTATCCTGCTATCACTTGTGTTATACTGTAGCAGCTATACAGTTGCACTTTCTATAAAATGTTAAATATACATCTCCTTACAGAAAAGTGCACAAGTCCATTTTGTAGTCCATTTATCAAATTGTTACTATAGAAACAATAACTTAGAGCATTAATATAAACCTGTGATTTGTTTCGCAGCTGGAACTATTGTCACAGCTGCTGTACTAGAAAATTAATCAACATTTTTGATCAAAGAATACTATACCACAGCACCACATATCTACATTTCAGGCTACACTGTATTTATTTCATTTAATTCCATGATTAATTCATCTTTTACTGTTTTGATCAGCAGGGTGTCTCTCTTTGTAACACACTAGCCCATTGAGTGCTTTTTGAGTCCAGCAGGTGGCACCGTGAATCAGTGATGTGCTCTGACAAAATGAAAAGACAAGAATGATATAAATAATAATAAATACAATATTATGTAGATAATATTATTAAATATTAAATTACACTTGAACAACCTTTTGAAAAATTCAATGTTTTAAACCTCCTGTCAGACATTATAAAACACTGAACTAGAGGTCGACCAATTGATTTATTGGCCCAGGCAAATAAATTCTTCTCTTTTTGTCCACCTCAGGAATCATGTACTGCCTTCAAATGCAATGAAACTCCTCACAGGAAGCACTGGCACTGAAGTTCCCACGAAACAAATGGTAAGGCTGAATTCTTAGCTCTCAAGGTGCTAATTAATTTAAGCCACCATTTATAAGATAAGCACTGTTTACTCTAGCTGCTATATAATTTGGTTGATTCCTGTTGTTTGGTGAGAAAACATGATTCTATTTCATCTAATTTAATGAGTTAATTGTTAATTGGATTAACATGGATTAACCTGAACTGTGTATGTGCTCTGTATGCAACCATGATCATTCAATTCATGCTGATTTCCTCATAAAAACTCCAAACTATTTGATTGTTGCTGGTGCATGAGGGATGTTTAGTGCAGTAGAAATGTTCAAAATGTGAGCAAATGTATGGTATTTTCATTTGTTTTTATATGGCCTATGTTATCTGTGGGGAAAAAAGAGAGACACTTACAAATATCAGCTTGGCAAAAACCCATATTGGTTGATTATTACACTCATCATGTGAAATTCAGGACATATTATTTGTGTGACACAGTGTTCAAATGCCAGACAGAAAATTGCTGCAAGAGAAGCCAAATGCATTTACATCTTGAAGTGTCAGCTTTGAATAATAATTTAACTGGCAAACTACCTCCTTATGGCACTTTTTTGGTGTTTATAAAAAAAAATGATTAGTAAAACATGGTAAACATGTATTTCTTGGGCTGTGAAAAAGCAGTTTAACCCCAGCAAATATATTATTTGTTCATTTGCAGGGCTGTTTGGTAAGAAGAAAAAGATTTAATATTTTAAATTTTATATAATATAAGAGAATTTTATATACATTTTATAAGAGAACAGTCAGGTGAATACACATGCGTAAGCATTCACAAATTTCTAGCTATAAGAGGTATACACAGTCACTTAGGGGCCCTGGTAAACAAGGGGGTGATTTAAGAATGTAAGATACTATATATATATATATATATATATATATATATATATATATATATACACATACAGGGGCAAGTAGGATGTCACTTTGGGTCCCCAGAGGTTCAGAAACCACCCTCACAGCCCTGCCTGGTTGTTTTTTGTTTGTTTGTTTGTTTGTTTTTTTGTCCAAACTGCCAAGAAGTTGAAAAGCCTTGATTTAAGC
Source organism: Pangasianodon hypophthalmus (assembly GCF_027358585.1). Lineage (NCBI taxonomy): Eukaryota > Metazoa > Chordata > Actinopteri > Siluriformes > Pangasiidae > Pangasianodon > Pangasianodon hypophthalmus. The sequence goes on from NC_069724.1 coordinate 10,017,694, forward strand.
TACTGGAAAGTAAGACTTTCTTATCTTTCTCAATTCATATAGTATAATCCATAAAAACAGCTAAAAACACAAACCTGCAGATTTATGATGTTATACAAACAGTAAAAGACATTAAATAAGTCCCAATGTCCACTGGATTGGATAGATTTGTCTTGATTACATTACATTAACAACATTAATATGTTAATAAGATTAAATAAATCAGTGCTGAAATCATTAACTTTGCCCAAAATATATTTGAATAACCACAAAACATTTTGGACCATAAATCCAAAAATGTGTGCCTCAAATCCAAAACAAATTAGTGTTCAGCCACCAGCGACGCAAGCTGATACTAACTTAACTGGCAAGTTAGCATTAATGGTGGCCACTTCTACAAATGACACAGAAGGCCAATCTCCAACCAGTGATCCTGCTGTGACTTTTACCATGAAGCTGCTTTCTTTTTTTGGATTGCTTCCTGATTTTGTCCCTAATTTGTTTACAGGTATGGCCAATTCCAACCCATCAGGCTTCTCTCCCCATCACAAGACAGCTACCAACCAGGGAGGGCGAATGCTATCATGTGCATTGGAGGAAGCATATTTTCGAACTGTTACTCATGCAACGTCAGGGGGTGGCGTCCCATTTTATCTAGGCATTATATTTGTGAGTTTTTTAAAATTACACTTAAACAAGACCTTTTGAAAAAGCAATGCCACTTAAAGCAAGACCACATTGGGTTCCACTCCTGTCAGCCAAGAACAAGAATCTGAGGCTAGAACTATATATATATCAGGTGTTTTTGTGCTGCTACCACATGATTGGCTAAATGGATATCTGCATAAATGTGCAGGTGTACAGGTGTTCCTGTTAAAGTGCTCTGTGATTGTATGTAAATAAAAGGGTTCTGATGGCTTGGGGAAAGAAGCTCCTCCTTAGTCTCTCAGTCCCGGCTATGTGGTTGTGTAGGTGTTTACCAGACCACAGCCATCAGAATGGTTTGTGGTTAGGGTGTGTGGGATCCTTTAAAATCTTTCCTGCTCTGGTCCTGCACCACCTGGTGTAGATTTCCTGCAGGCTAGGCAGTACTAACCTGGTGATCCATTCAACTGACCTCGTGACCCTTTGCAGGGCTTTGCAGTCCTCAGCACTGCAGTTCCCATACCAGGTGGTGATGTTCCCAATGAGGATGCTCTCTGTAGTGGCAGTGAGGAAATGTTAAACTTCCACAGCTGACACAGATGGTAAAGATGCTGTTTCACCTTCTGTATTGTAGTAAAAGTGTGCAGAGTCCATGACAGGTCTCTCCACTGGGGTCCCGTTGATCGTAAGGGTTGTGTATGTCCTCCCTTTTTCCCTTTTGAAGTCCACAACTGGTTCCTTAGTCTAACCAGTTTAGGAACTGGTTGTTGGCCAGGCCCCACTGGGACAGCATTTCCACTTCATCCACATACTGTAGGCCTTCTCATCATTGTTACTGATCAGGCCTGCCACCACAGTCTCATCTGCAAACTTCATGATGGTGTTGGATTTGTGTGTGGTTACACAGTTGTGTGTACAGAGAGTACAGAGGAGGTCTTAAAACACAGCCTTGGGGAGCTCTAGTGTTGAGAGTGGGGGTGTTTTAGGTGAAGCCTTCTACTTACCTACCAAAATTGTGCACATCGGTATTCAGACCTCAGATCTAAGTAGAGCTTAAAGCAGTACTGTGAGCAAATCTTTGCCATCAGGCAACTCATGAAGGAAAGAATTCACAGTTTTCATTGCCGCTTTTGATTGTGTGCATTGACCAGCATTATTGATAACATTGAAAAATTGAACATGTCCCCAGGAAGAACATTTATGTCAGCTAGGTGGCGATGGGAAGAAATTGGCATCCACAGCCAAAATTCTATGAGAAGATTCTGTTCCCATCAATAGTTTGCGTTGCATATTAGATAATAGATTGCATATTAACTTTATTCTGATATTCAATGCCTCAAGATATACAGTATAACAATGCCAAGTTTCCTTAAATTTGAATGTGAACAATCAAAAGATGGCATTTGAGTTTTCTGAGATCTCAGACTGAGATGGTTATGGTAAAAGCAAATTGAAGAATGGGAGAAGTAGAGCAAATGACAGCTGCTGATAAAGATTTGAGTGAAAGAGGCCAATGGAGCAATAAAGTGGAGTTTCTCTTGGCTGTAGCAGGAAATATTATTAGTCTGGGCAACATCTGGAGATTCCCATACCTGTGTTTTAAAAATGGAGGAGGTAAAGTTTTGATGGAAGGCAAAGTGATTGCATTAAAGACATCTTAGCAGACATGTTTGATTGAATAATCTCCTGTAAAGATTGTTAAAATATTTTTTTCTTTGTGTAGGTGCATTATTGATACCTTACATTCTGTTTGTTGTGACATGCGGTGTGCCACTCTTTGTCCTGGACATTTGTATTGGCCAGTACACAAGGCAGAGTGCAGCAACATCCTGGGGAAGATTCTGTCCATTAGTGGAAGATAAACAATATATCATATTTACTCATCTTTGCTGTCAAAAATGCTCGAAAATGTATTAAGGTAATTTAAATAATTTGGTGATAGAATCAAAATTTTAGCTTAGTTACATTATAAAATGATTGCACTATGCATAAGCAAAGTTGTATTAATTACAGTTTTGTGAAATTTAAATTTTGCACTACCACTTTAACATTGGGTAATCTTGGCAGGTTTCGGTCATGGAGGCTATATATTTTCACTGTATAGCTGCATTAGCTACAATATCGCCCTGGCCTGGGCTCTTTTCTACCTCATCGCATCTTTAAGCTCCCAATTACCATGGATCGATTGTGGTAATCTCTGGAACATAGGTAGAATAAATGACTGAGAGATGCAATTGGACTAGAACTGGGTGCCCTTTCGATCAGGAATATAGTAAATGAATTCCTATCAAGCAAATTAAATGCATTTAATTGGAATGATCACCATAATAAACCTAGAGTACCTCCTAGATGCTAGCAACTGGAAAGGTCTTGTCAGATTGGTTTACTATATATTTGTACTATTAGAATTTCATGTTGTTCAACTTTCATGTTTGTCTCTTGCATTTTTCCACAATTTCCCCCAGTTTGGTCAGCTGCCAATTACCTACCCAACAGCTAGCTGTCCTCTATCACATGCCGGCTACCAACTGGGGAGGGTGAAGGCTCAGACATGCTTCTTCCAACATGAATGAAGCAAGCCAGCCACATCTTTCAGCATAACACACTTATAAGAAAGTGCTGTCTGCCGTCATTAACATATATGCAGAGACTGCAGAGGTGCGTGCGCTACTGAGGACCCGAGACTCCGCCTTCAGAGCAGGCGACAAGGTGGCCCTAAGAACAGCGAGGGCCAAACTGTCCCGGGCCATCAGAGAGGCAAAGCGCACACACGCTCAGAGAATCCACAGCCACTTCAAGGCCAGCGGAGACACACAGCGCATGTGGCAGGGCATCCAGGCCATCACCAACTACAGGATATACACACACACAACTGAGCATCCTCCATCCTCTCTGCAATTTTTTTGCAAGTTTTTGCACATGTTTATGCTGCTACATTATTCATTATATTATACTGCACATAGGCTGCTACTCTATGTTTACACTGTTTCAGCTACTTGTATTGTACTCTTGTAGTAGTTGCACTATTGTCACTAGGTTCACTTTAAACAGAACTGTGTACTGGTCGGCGCTGCACTGGGACTTACTGTGCCCACTGTCTGTCCCAGTAGTCATTGTACTGTCTTGTACTGTTTTGTGCTGTCTGCACTTGTGCACTTTATGTATAAATTATGTAGTCCCTTGTAGTTCTGTGTTGTTCTGTGTTTGTCTTATGTAGCACCTTGGTCCTGGAGAAACGTTTCATTTCACTATGTACTTGTATATGGCTGAAATGACAATAAACTCCACTTGAACTTGAACTTGATATGGGCCCATAAGTGTTGCTGTGATTGACAGGGCAGAAATAGTATGCCATCCCTCTCATCCAGACAGCATGGCCAATTTTGCCTTTATCCTTTCTGGCAACAGATGGCTGTGGCAATATCAGAGTCGAACACTCAATCACCTGAGGATGGGTTGCCACTTGTGCATTTGTGAGCCTTAAATTGTCTCTTGTTTTTATGTTACATAGTGTAACGTTTGAATACCTTTTTTTTTTTTTTTTCCGCTTCTTCAGTCCACAATTTATATCCACCTCAAACACAGCTATTAAAAAGGAGGGAGCTAGACCTAATATTTTGGACTAGTTTCAAGTCTTTTGTGTGGTTTTTTAGTTGTAATTAGCTTTTTGCTGAAACCTGTCCTTTAAAGCAGCAAGTTAAAGTAAAAAACCTTGCGTGACTATTAGTCTGAAGTTAGCAAGACGTCTAAAAACACCCCGAACAATTCATGTTCAAATTGCATATGTATTTGTTTAGGACGTTTCAAGTGAATTTAAAATATTGTTCAGAATACAGATTGCTTGACTTAATTCATTGCTTGGGCTCATGTTGCTGCTGCTTAATATGCTATGTTACTGTAAGGATTGGGGGAGGGTTCCAGTGAAGGAGGGAAAATGGCACTGGAGCCTCTAAGCCCAATAAGAATCTGTGAACATCGAACTCTCTCTCACATGCACTCAAAGTCTCTCACGTACTATCAAAGTCTCTTTCTCACACACTAAAAATCGGTCTCAGGGACGCTCGAAGTCTCTCTCACACACTGTCAAAGTCTCTCATACATTCAAAATCTGTCTCACGCACACACAAAATCTGTCTCCTGCACACTCAAAGCCTCTCTTTTGTGTCTTGTAAGTTAGGTTTGATGATGTGTGTAAATGATTTGGGTGTGTGAGAGAGGTTTGATGGTGTGTGTAAGAGGGTATGATAGTGTGTCAGAGAGGTTTGATGGCGTGCGTGAAAGGTTTGATGGTGTGTGTGAGAGAGAGAGAGTATGATAGTGTGTGAGAGAGGTGTGATAGTGTATGTGAGAGTGTATAATAATGTGTGAGAGACATAAAGTTTGAATTTTGTCTGTAATGGCCTCTCATAACATCAACTTAAGCAGCTGCATGAAGTGACACTGAATATGAGGAACTGTCCCTGCTAAATATTGACACAACTTTTGAATTTAAGTTGCTGATTAAGAGTACAACACATTGAAATTAGATGCTACAGATTGCATTTAAGGTATTAAACCTCTAATTGTCTGTCTTGGTCATTTATATCTTTCTCAGGAAGTGTATTTTACAGCCATCTTTCCATATGTAATGATGATAGTGCTGATGTTAAGAGGTCTAACTTTACCTGGTGCACTGCATGGTATCCAGTCTTACCTGTATCCACAACCCTCACGTCTCGCAGACCCACAGGTAGTGAAGTCATGGCAATTACTTTTCTAGTAGTTCAGACAAGAAATTGTATGTCAAAGTCCAGATTTGTCACAATGCATTAAAACATCTAAACTATAGATTTCCATCATCTGAATATCACATAGGTTTGGATTGATGCAGCAACGCAGATTTTCTTCTCCTACAGTTTGGCATCAGGTGTCCAAATTGTACTTGGAAGTTACAGTCATTACAAAAACAATAGCTTTAGGTGAGCTCCCAGCAAAGGAAAGACAATAATTTCAATGTTTTTAATGTCCACTTTTATTCTGAATATTAATCAGCCTTCTGATATTTGTATTGTCTTGTAGAGACAGCATTTGGCTGTGTGTGCTCAATAGCTGTACTAGTTTCTTAGCTGGATTTGTGGTCTTTTCTGTCCTTGGCTTCATGGCAGAGAAGCTGGAGGCTGATATTGAAGATGTAGCACTTCCAGGTGGTTTTAACAAGCACACATATTAGAAAATCTCCCAAATCACAATTATTATGTACCGTAACAAAATATAAAAATGTGAAAATCACAAAATCACATGTAAGTTTGTTTCCTTCTAAAAGTCCAGGTCTGGTGTTTATAACCTACCCTCAAGCAGTGGCAATGATGCCTCTGCCACAACCGTGGTCAGCCTGTTTCTTTATTATGTTTATTTTATTGGTCCTGCATACCCAGGTAATGCTGGAAGCTTATGAGATTTTATCTTTTAACTTTTACACTTTTGCATTTCAGTGGGAAAACAACATTACTTCTTTATTTATCTGCTTAGTTTGTTGGAATTGAGCTGTTCGTATCATCAATCACTGACATATTCCCCACTGTGCTGCGAAGGCTCTATAAGAGGGAGCTCTTCCTGTTATCTTCTGCACTGCCTGCTTCTGCTTTCAGATTTTTTTAACAAACCAGGTAGTAATATATAAGCTAATCCCAACTACAGCCACCCTGTAATGATGACATAAGCCTGGTATATAACTTTAGTTGCCACTTTATTATGTACACTTACCTTCTACCTACATTCATTTCATCAGGTAGACTTAGGTGCATCTTGTAGGTATAGAATAACTGACTGTACATTGTAAAAAATTGAGGGTAAATTTTAGTAATTTACTGGCAACAGGATTGCAACCATAAACAACCATAACCATAGACATATTTACAGTAAAGAAATGTAAAATCTTATGTAATATAAAATAATACATAATCTGGGGGGCACGGTGGCTTAGTGGTTAGGACATTCGCCTCGCACCTCGAGGTTTGAATCCTGCCTCCGACCCTGTGTGTGTGGAGTTTGCATGTTCTCCCCATGGTTCGGGAGTATCTTCCGGGTACTTGGTTTCCTTCCCCAGTCCAAAGACATGCATTGCAGGCTGATTGACATTTCCAAATTGCCCATAGTGTGTGAATGGGTGTGTGATTGTGCCCAGTGATGGTCCTCCAGAGTCCAGATGGATAGGCTCCAGGCTCCCCCCCTCCAACCCTGTGTAGGATAAGTGGTATAGCGAATGGATGGATAATACATAATCCAGTACATTTGCTAAATTGGCTGCTGCTTTTTTAAGAAGTGAATCACAATTGATGGAGGATCTTGGGTCTTGCTTAAGGACCCAACCATAGCAGTTTGACAGTGCTGGGATTTGAACACACAACTTTCTGCTCTGTAACTCAAAGCCTTAACAACTGAGCCAGCACAGCTAGCACAACTTGCTTGTATTGACTGAATTGACTGGTGGTGGTTGAATCAATGCAAGCTAGTGGCTCAGTTGTTAGAGCACACTCTCCAGGGGAATGTCTGGCTGGAGATGTCTAAGTGTATATGTAGAACAGGAATTTGTATGGAGGTAGAGGCGTATGGTAAGTGAAGACCAGACTAATGGCAATCCAAGTTACTATACCTTTGCTTGACCAGTACACTATAGGGATGTGGTTTTTCAAGCCTTGGGAGTCCTAATATGATTTTTTGCTAACAGATAACTCAGAGGGAAAGAGTGAACAGCCACATTCTCCATCATTAAGTTCCCAGCATTTCTTAATAGCCAATACTTGTTCTGGGAATAAAGAGTAGAGCCTTCCCTGGATGAAGGAGCAGAAGGCTCCTGGAGGATAGTCCCAGCAAGGTTTTATGGGTCTTTTGCATTGATCTGCAGGAAGGTGTGTGAAACCTTATTGGAGCTGGGGGATGTTCCATGAGATCTCTCATGCCATGTCAGTCAGTCCATCTAGGGTAAGATATGGGGTGTTGAAAGTGAGGGCAAACTCTACAGCTGAGTAAGCAACAGAGAAAATAGGGATACAGTTTATTTGAAGCATACCTGCTGTTGGATTCAGGTTTTTTTTTCTTAGTGTTGTTTTGAAGCAGGATGTTTAGTAGCCAGGGTGTTATCTTACTAGTGTAACTGCACAGATGTCAATTGCTACAACTGCATTTTTCATTTTTGAAAATTTGTTATTCTTCCTGTTCTTTCTCCACAGGGAGGAGTCTACATCTTCCAGCTAACTGATTATTATGGATTTAATGGTGCTTGTTCCTTCTTCGTGTGTCTAATTGAAACACTAGTAATTGGATGGATTTTTGGTATGTGTTATTGTCCATTTTGATACAAGTCTTTATAGATATGAATGTAATAAAAGTAAATCTCGCACTTTTTGAATTTCACTCAAATCAGGAGCTGAGCGCATGTCTGATATCATCGAGGACATGTGTGATAAGCGGCCCAGTGCATTCTTCAAATACTGCTGGTGTTATTTCACTCCACTGATGTGTCTTGTAAGTTATTCATCCTAACATATATGTATTGCCAATATACACATTTTATACTGGCAAAACTTCCATAGTGTATTATACTTCTTCCTACTTTTGCTCATTATAATCAAAAACATCTGTCAGTTTCTATCACTTACTCAACCTTTTCTTTGATTAAAGGGATCCTTAAATTTTACCTGGCAAAATATAAGCCCCTCATGTATAACAATGTTTACGTATATCCAAACTGGGCTTATGGTCTTGGATGGGTCATGAGCTTAATTTCCCCTTTGCTGGTCATTACATGGGGCTTGGTGAAGCTATACACTCACTCAGGAACACTAAAACAGGTAAGACAAGATAGTTAACGTATTTAACAGTTTTTTCATTGACATTTGGGTAGAACCTATCAGTTACATAATCCGTAGAATAAAATGTGTCAATTGTTGGTTTTCTTTCTAAACAGCATTTTAAAAGTCTGTGTACTCCAGATGACAAACTTCCTTTGACCTGAAAGCAACGAGCACAGCTGCAGATGAATGAGACTCCAATGGCAGAAATTTGATGACCACATATTTATCCCATAAAACAATAACATTCATATCAAAAATATTCATATAATACAATAACTCAAACATTTATTTACCCTTTATCTATCCTCTACACTCATTAGAAAACTTAGCTTGTAGATATACATTGAAGATCAATTCATAGGTATACGTATTATTACTGACTGTAGCCCCTGTGTCCTTATGCACAATTTTTCAGTTCCATCCTACCCTCTCCTTCAATATTATAGGAGGTACACCAATGTTAACTAGCAAATAAAGATGGTACCTGCTCAAAAACACAGCCCTATGTTTTTAATGATATTTCTCTGGTCTATGTTGGGCCCTATTTTCTTTTATTTCTCTCAATTCATATTGTTCAATCCACAAAAATTAAACACAAACCTACAGGATTGTTTTGTTTTGTATGGGTTTGTCTTGAATATTTAAACAAGATGAAACTATTGGTGAAAATCATTAATTCAACCTACATTATGTTATTTTGACATCATTAGATCAAGATCTCAACTCTTCTTTGTTTTTTCTTTTATACGTAGTTATCAAGCTTTACTATATAACACTCAGTAAGGAAAAGCTTTAACCAGATTAGTTAACAAGTAGTCTCTAACAGTCAGTGAACTTTCGTGTAATTTCAGCATTTTACTAAAATCTGATAAGATGTACCTTTATTGATCCCCCGTAGGGGAAATTTAGGTTGACACAGCAGCACAAGTAGGAGGAGTAATATCAAAGAAAAGAATTTCCATAAATACCCATACATCAGAAGTAGTATAAAATAAAAATAATAGAAATAATAGAAACAAATTGGTAACTATGTAGGAGTGGTGACTATGTAGGGTCTGTAGTTCTACATGCTTAATTCAGCTCCTTAAACACAGCTCCATTAACTAGCCAGTGCCTAATCTGTAACAATTACAGATTATAATTAAATGCACATGATATTATACAATTCATGAAATTTTCTACAGAGTTACATGTAGGGTTAAAGAATAAATGTGTACCTCAGTAGCCACTGTAGCTAAACTATATGGCCAAAAGTTTGTGTGCACCTGACCATCACACCCATTGCCATGCTGGAAGAGGTTTGGGCTAAGCCCCTTATTTCCAGTGAAGAGAACTGTAATGCTCCAGCATACAAAGACATCCTAGACAACTGTGTGCTTCCATCTTTGTGGGTAAAGTTTGGGAAAGGCTTACATATTGGTGGGATAGTCAGGTGTCCACATACTTTTGGCCATATAGCATAGCTATCTGATTATAAACAGCTTACATTTATAAAGTAGAAATCAGTTAATTAATTTATAATATAAGAATAAAATGACATGTTGTGTTGAAATGGGAAACTAATCAACAACAGAATGTTGTAATGTCGCCCAACATAAAGTGGAATTACGGTTACCATCCTAAAGTTGATTGTTTTCCTGCATGTCCTGAAATGTTTTATTCCTCTTATACCGCCAATGATTACAATTTTTTATTTGTTAAAGAATAACATGTCATTTATATGCATTTATATATAAAGGGATATAAATTATGTTATTCTTTGACTGCAAAGCAAGTTAGTTCCCACTGTCACATTGTTACGTTTTAACAGCTATAAACAGTTGTTTTCAAAGATTTCAGAATTTAACAGCATTGTGGTATAATGGTAATGGTCAGTGTGCAAGGTTGCTGCTGAGATACAGCCTCACTTCCTTTTTGGCAGCTTTGCCATCTGCTATGTTGGCACATTATGAGCAAACTGTTTGGAATATCAAGATTCTTTTGCTAATTTCTGTCCACATTGGTCTGAAGATGTTGTCTGCCAAATTTGGTATTGATTGGAAATAATTTGTTGGAGGCGTAGCTAAAAAAACATTTTTTACAAAGATGGTCGACTCAGAGTACACTTGAATTTCAGATGTTGGTGTGTGTTCACTTCAGCGTACTCCAGGGAATTACAGGAAACATGAACTGTGAATTTAGCCCAAATTCTTCAAATGATATAAGGAACAAAAATGAAAGTTGTTACAGTTCTTGACTACAAGGTGGCGCAGTCACGAAACTTCTTGGGTACATTTGGGGTGTCGTATGGAAGATACTTATCAAGTTTCGTGATATTACGTTAATGCATTGCTGAGATACACCCTCACGTCCTGTTTTTTGCATTTTCCTGATACCATGTTCCATTAAATTTCCACCACCTGTATGCTGTCACAATTGATTCAGCTAAGCTTTCAGAAGATGAAAATAAATAAACTGGGTCAAAATCACTGTTTCCATATTGAGCTATGAGATGGCAGGAGAACTATCCATCTAAGTGAAATAAATGTTGAAGGTCATCAGTGCCAAATTTTTACCTGCAATCCCAATTTTAAATAAAGCTGCAGGCAGAGATTAAAGGACCAAACATTTTTCTGCCACCACCCCTTAGGGACAGATCAAAACCCTAAGCCATTTTGCCTTTTTACTTTTATATCTAGCATTTGTTCCCAATAAGATATACTAAATCTGATGGCAATACGTAAAGCTATTGCTAAGATATTGCCACACTTCCTGTTTTCAGTAGCCCTTCCAAGTTACAAATGAAGTTTTACTAATTTATGAATTATAGTGCCCTCTAGTGTCATGGAAAAGAGGAGACGTGGAAAAGGTGTTTTTGAAAAAAATTCAAAATGACAGAAAATTCAGTATAAAATAAATTAACATCATGTGATACATTAAACTTGGCATAATGCAAAGAATTAGAGAAAGGTGAAATAGAGTTTCTATGACATTACATAGACGTTGTAGGTCTGAGTTTGCTCTGTTGCTAGAAAAACTGCTGATAGAAAAAAAATCACATTTACCTTACATGTTCCTTTTTGAACAAATCATTATTTAGCTTATTATTTATATTTTTGAACAAAGTAACAAATGCATAGGAACATTCAAACAAATTCAGTATTAAAAATTAGCTGCTAAATATCTAATTCCATTCCAAATTCAGTATTAAAAATTAGCTGCTAAATATCTAATTCCATTCCAAATCTATGACTCTGTTCATTTGAACCATTGCCACACCTCATTCCAATACAGTGGCAGCAGACTGAGGAATGATCATAAAAATGCACACTCTGGCAGCTTTATTTCCTTTTGCAGCAATAGATGTGTTTTGATCAATTTAAGATATGTTCATAGGAACATAGTGATTGAAGTATGTTTGGATCTTGTATCTGCTACCATCGCTGGCAGCAACTTCGTTCTTTTAAATAATAAGAGTGGTGGCACACTCCAGCTTCACATACAAAATGGGTACAGCTGTGTAGAATATTGACTAGCTTTTGATGTCATCACTTTATTCTAAAAAAGTACATGTACACTGTTGGCTTACATAACAAGACTGCGATTGGAACTCATGTGGGCCCTACATGGACATGCTGGCTAAGATACCCGGAGGTTGTGCTGCTGTAGCCTTGGGAGGCTGTGGATGATGGAGAATTTGGTGATGTGGTGACTAGAACAAGTGAGATATAGGGGTATTTCTTCCAAATGGTTGTCCATCCATGGCCTAAACATGAAAAGGGAGTGGTTGTAGCTCTATCTGGTTTTCCTTGGTCCCTGAAGTTCAGGGAAGTCCCTGTCAAGCAGTGCTGAAACAATAGTTTGGGTGTCTGAATGATGGTGAATGACTCATGATAAATGGTGTATCTGGAAGAGGTTGTGCTGTTTCAGTGTATCAGTGTGTGGTCACCGGAGGGGCATGTCAGACACTGGCGATGTTATGTGTTGATGCACCGCTGTTACTGTTGATGCTCCTGCATTATTCTGCCCTGAACAAAAACATGTTTAATATTCACCACAATGTCAGGCAATCAACAAACAGGCTGAAATAGGGAAATAAGAACCAATGTGAATAGGCAAACAGAGGTCAAAATCTGGAAAAGCTATCAAAGAACAACCTTACTGTCTATGTTCTCTACATGGACAAAATTTCCTGCTAAGCTCATTGGATAAACTATTTCTGATATCTCGATGGGCAACATTTATTTGCACAAATCCAGCATGTGTTAGAAATGCATATTATGCTAAGTCCTAGTTGTTGTTCCTAGTCTCAAGATTCCATAATGTCTTCATTATTTGATTAGGAGAGTTCCAGTTTCCTAATCGCTCACTTGTTCGTCACTGTGATCTTTGGTTTGCTACAGATTTTGACTGTAAGTCTTAGCAGGTCTGGGATATGTAACAATGATTACTGAAATCAAAATTTTTTAACAATCAATAATTTATGTTTGAGGTATTTTTGATAAAATACTTATGCTGTTATACTTATGCCAAGGGGAAAAGACATACATCCAATGATGTGGCACCAATATGGATTTTTTTAAATCAGATGTCATGCCATGTAACAGGTTTTTCCAGGACAGACTAATATTTATAACTAAAAACCTATTTCCAAGCCCAATCTAGGTTTATTTTAAATTTATATTAATTATATTGTTCTACCTCATGACCATTCAAGTACCCAAAAGAAATAAAACAGTGATGTTAGTGTTGAGAAGTACTTAGAAGTAATTGGCTTTATTGTGCATCAAGAAGCAAGATTATTCTCCTACCAATATTAAGTTGCCTAGCAATTCTGAAGATCATAGGCATTGTTCAAGTGCACATTCCCCCTGTACTCTTACCTACTGAACAAGGTTGAGATGATTCAAAAGATGAGTTCCACACACAGCTTCAAGACGCACTAGATTCAATGCCATAGTAAAATCTGATCACCTTTGTGTGAAACGTCAACACTTACAAAGGCGACAATCAGATTGATTGGAAAGGAACACTGAGAAAATGTGGGTTTGACAAAATCAACAATAATGGTCAACAACTGCTGTCATATGCAGCATCCTGGTAGTAGGGAATAGTCTGTTCCAGCACCCATACAAACACCAGCTCATATTTTAGATTACATTTTGATCAGTTGTGGCTATTGGTCAATGTTCAAGGACGTACATTTCCAACTGTGGATGTGTTCATTATATGATCTGTGCAACAGTCTAGCTTCGATTATAGCACACAAAGTGCAACACATCTCTATCAGCAAACATTAATTCGTCACATCTGAGGGTTCCAGGATGCAAGCAGGATTTCCATATCACATAAAAAAATTAGTTCACAGCACTTGCACAGTTCAATAATGTGGAAATATCAGAAATCATCCTAGAATGTACCAAGCCCTTGTGTCCAGCCATCAATCACCAAATGCAGCTATGGATCTTTAATGAATGTTTTAACCTGATGGACTAATGAAAGGGAGATTATGAGTGGTATAGACAGCTAAATCATGGAGTTCACCAGAGGATGAAGCAGAACAAAAACTCTTCCAAGAACTGTACAACCACTAACCACCATCAAGAAAGGAAGAGAAAACCATTGAATTCATTGTTTTCATCGCATTTCAGCCTTTAATTTGTGTGCACTGGACAACATTATGGAAATCATTGAAAAATTTAGCAATGTGCTAGAAAGTCATCCATCTTAGTCTTCCTCTAAGCAATATGCAGTGGAGCAGTAGGATGAAAATCACGTTGTAAATGATCTGATGTTTACTACCGGCAGTGCCATATTCGTTGAGACCAGTGCTGATGCCACAGCCATCTACAACATCGCACGCATCGGTGCAGACAAGACCAAGGTCCTGTCAACTGAATGATTGAAGAACACTGCCCACATTGTTGGAGTCCAAATAAAAAGATTGAGATGTTCAAATAATTAGGCTCACTGGTCCATGAGAAGATTATGTTCCCAGCAATAGATGAATGCAAATAAATTTTAGTCTGATAGGCAGTGCCACAAGACATATAACAATTCCAAGCGCATTTCCATAAATTTGAATGTGAATAATGCAAATGCAAGTGTTACATGGAGGGTTTAAGATAGGATGGCATATGAGTTTTCTGAGATCTCAGACTCAGACATTTCCAGTAAAAGCAAGTTAAAGAATGGGAGAAGCAGACCAAAGGACAGCTGCTGATAAAGATATAAGCAAACGAGGTCAATGGAGCAATAAAGTGGAGTTTCTATTAGCTGTAGCAGGAAATATTATTGGTCTGGGCAACGTCTGGAGATTCCCATACCTGTGTTTCAAAAATGGAGGAGGTAAAGAAAGAAATACCAGCAGCCATCTCCTGTGAAGAATTTTAGAGAGTATTTGTTCTTGAAGAATCATGCCTTGTTTGTGTGACTTGACTGTGCAGGTGCATTCCTGATACCTTATATTCTGTTTGCTGTAACATGCGGTGTGCCGCTCTTTGTCTTGAACATTTGTATCGGCCAGTACACAAAGCAGAGTGCAGCAACATCCTGGGGAAAACTCTGTCCATTAGCAGGAGGTAATTACTCTATTGCATATACACACTGATACTGCCAAAATACAGGTAAATTCATTATTGTAATAGAAATAATATTGCAATAAAGAATAAGCCAGATAGGTTACATAAGCAAAATTGTAGTAATTTCAGTTTAGTGAAATTTGAATTCAGGACTGCCAGTTTAATGTTGCCTATTAATTTCAGGTTTTGGTCATGGAGGATGTGTGTTTGCATTGTACTTCTGCCTTAGCTACAATATCATCCTGGCTTGGGCTCTTTTCTACCTCATTGCGTCTTTTAGTTCCCAGTTACCATGGATTAGTTGTGGTAATCTCTGGAACACAGGTACAGTAAATGGCTGATAGATATAATGTGACAATGACTCAGTGCTTTATAGATTGTACATAAATGCGTCAGAATAAACCTAGTGGATAACAAAAGGAGAGTGAATCATATTATAATTGAGACCGACACTTTAATATGTAATTATGTACTCTGTGCATTGCCGCCTGTTATGTTTCTCTCTATGTACCTCATAGTCAATTGTGCAGAGCTCATGTCAAACCAGAACAATATGACTGCCAACAGGACTCAAAGAAATTTCAGTATTTCTGCTGTCATCGAATTTTGGGAGTATGTCCACAGAAGCACCATTTCAAAAAAAAAATATATATATACATATATATATATACATATATATATATATATATATATATATATATATATATATATATATATATATATATATATATAATGTTCTATTTTTACCTACTCCACTAACCCTTCCTCTGCTGAAAACCAGGGGGCGAGTGCTGACTGTCTCTCCAGGTATTGAGATACTGGGTAAATTGAACTGGGAGATTTTGCTCTGTTTACTGGCTAGTTGGGTGGCCTGTTACTTCTGCATCTGGAAAGGGGTCAAGTCAACTGGAAAGGTCTTGTCAGATTTATTTTGTTTTATATTTGCACTAGCAGTTTTCAAATACACATAGAATTTTGTGGAAATTTATAGAAATCTATGTAGAAACCTTATTGCATGTCAATTTGGACATTACAAATGAAAAGTAAACATTGTATTATAAATAATAAACTAATTGTAATATGTAATTCTAATTATAATATGCTTTTTTTTTTTTAAAAAAAATCTTTCTCAGGCAGTATATTTTACAGCCATCTTTCCATATGTAATGATGTTCGTGCTGATGTTAAGAGGTCTAACGTTACCTGGTGCACTGCATGGTATCAAGTATTACCTGTATCCACAACCCTCCCGTCTCGCAGACCCACAGGTAGTGAATACATGACTTTCAGGTTATCTGTCAGCAGTTGGGACAAGAGAGAATATGACAAAATCCAGATTGGTCACATGTGCATTAAAATATCTAAAAATGTGTTCTTTTTTACTGAATGTCACCCAGGTTTGGATTGATGCAGGAACGCAAATATTCTTCTCCTACAGTCTGGGAGCTGGTACCCTAACTGTTCTTGCAAGTTACAGTCCTTACAAAAATAACTGCTATAGGTGAGACCCCAAGAAGGAGATAACTGCAAAGCATGTCATGTCCACTTTTATGCTGTAGTAGACTCCTGATTGTATTAATTAGACTCCTGCTTATATTGTCTTGTAGAGATGGTATTTGGCTGTGTGTGCTCAACAGCTGTACTAGTTTTGTTGCTGGATTTGTGGTCTTTTCTGTCCTTGGCTTCATGGCAGAGAAGTTGGGTGCTGATATTGAAGATGTAGCACTGCCAGGTGGTTTTTAACATGTAAACATATTACAGAATCTCTAAAATCACATTTATGTACCTGAACAAAATATAAAAATATTAAAATCACCAAATTATATGTAATTTTCTTTCTTTTTAAAGGTCCAGGTCTGGCATTTATAACCTACCCTCAGGCAGTAGCCATGATGCCACTGCCACAACTGTGGTCAGTCTGTTTCTTTATCATGTTGATTTTATTGGTCCTGGATACAAAGGTAATGGAGGATGCTGTTGTACTTTTGGCTTTTAGCTTCTATACATTTGCATTACAGTGTGAAAACAACAAATGAATATTTTATGTCTGCTTAGTTTGTTGGAATTGAGGTGGTCATTACCTCAATAATAGACATATTCCCGACTATGCTGCAGAAGCCCTACAGTAGAGAACTTGTCCTGCTATTCTTCTGCAGTGCCTGCTTCTCCTTTCAGATTCTTTTAACAACACAGGTAATAACACACAATGTGATCCCAAAAATAGCTACAGTACTTAATTTTAAAACTACAGTGTAGTCTAACAAGTACAGTGTGCCTCATAAAGTGACCAGTAAATGTACAGTGTATAAAATTAAGCATTACTGCTGTGACTACATTCATACCAACACACTACCATGGCAGTGTCACAGCTATGCTTCCCATGAATGCTCCCTTTCCGTTAATGGATAGGGAGGATACTTCAGTGTATATTTTGGTTTGTTTGGTTTCCCTCATGTTGGTATAAAATAAGTATAAAACACTTTAATAGATGTATGTTATATAACCATGTCATCTTTGTAGATTATGATTTTTTAAATATTGTGCACAGAGCATATAAAGTGCTGTTTTGTTTAAGGTTCACTCATGCACAAGTAAAAAAAATCTAAAATTGAATTGAATGAGGTCTTTATGTGATGTGACGTGTGAATTGGCCTTTAGTATTCATCAATCTGGAATGTTACAGAACATTTTATTTAGCTAAGTTAATTTCTCTAGTTTAAACAGTGACTATGAAAAGTGCATGCATGCATGTTCATGCACTTACTAGGCAAATCCTTTATCTACATTAACTAGCCACATTAGTTACTTTAGATGGACTGGAGTGAGTAGGGTTTCAGTGGAGAAAAGAGGGTTTTGTTTCACTTCGGAAATGCGCTTCTGTACAACTGTAAGTAAAGTACATTTTTATATTCATTGTACCGGAAACACTTGTTTTCAATGACTGATAGCAGCTGGTGATCAAGAATAACACACTGGGTATGTGCTGTTATTTTCACTCACCTAGCATTGTTTGTAGACTTTTTTTTTCCTAGCCTGCTTCACTGGTTGCTGTTGTGTGCTGCTAGTATCACTAGTGAAATGCTAGGAGTGATACTTGTAAAGATTCATTGAAAGTCTGGGTTACAAGTTCAGGGAACTAGAATGAGGTGAGTATTCTGGGAAATGGTGTTTGTCTTGATACTGATGCATATGTGACAACTGGTTCCTGTGATGACTATGATGTGACTGTGGCTTAGCAGAGCATATGCATAGCAGCAAACGAACTACATTCAATATATTTTTACATACAAACTTTAGATACATGTAGTATCCTACAAAATGGCCAACAAGTATAGATACAAGGTAGGTGCAGCTAACAAAGCCTCTAATGGTAGATCTACAAATTACTTCTATTTTTCATTGCAAAATTAACCATTTATGACAAAGAAAGGGACAAAGAAAACAACACATTATTTGAAGAGTACTGACACTGGGCCTTCGTAACATTCATAAACACTGCATAAATAATTTGCAATAAGCAGTAGTGATTTATTGTAAGGCTTTTGTCAAAACATGAGATCACAGAAATGTGTTTATGAATTTTATTGCTTTGTTTTTACACAGAGAGAGAAGAGAGAGGACCCTACACTTACCACTGATTATTTGGCTGGTTTTTTTTTTAACTTAGAAGTTATTATTTTGTCTTTCAGTTTAGACACTTAAAATCTTAAATCTCACCTCACCAGTTTTGACATTCCTTTCATAAATTCTCCAGCATATAAGAGTTATGCAGTAACTATAAGTAATAAATGTTATAAAAGACCTATGTAAGTACCATTCAGATAAAATGTTTACGAAAATAGTTGCGTTTTGAAAATTCATCAAATTCCCTGTTCTTTCTCCACAGGGAGGAGTCTACATTTTCCATCTAATTGATTATTATGGATTTAATGGTGCTTGCTACTTCTTCATGTGCTTGATTGAAACACTAGTAATTGGATGGATTTTTGGTATGTGTTAGTGTCTGTTTTCCTACAAGCCTTTACCTACCAGATATGACTGTAATATAGTAAATATATCTCTTTTGGGATATCACTCCAATCAGGAGCTGATCGCATGATTGATGTAATTGAGGACATGTGTGATAAGCGTCCCAGTGCATTCTTCACATACTGCTGGCGTTATTTTACCCCACTGATGTGCCTTGTGAGTTATTCATCCTAACATTTGCCCAGGGTATATTGGCAAGACCTCTGCAGTGTATTAAATTTTTCTTTCTCTTTCTTCCATCCACACAATAATCAGTCACTTTCTCTCACTTACTCAACCTTTTTTTTGCCTTTAGGGAGCTTTCATTTTATGCATTGTGAAGTATCGACCTCTCATGTATAATAATGTTTACGTATATCCGACCTGGACTTGTGTTCTTGGATGGCTCATGACTTTATTTTCCCCAATGCTGGTCATTACATGGGGTTTGGTGAAGTTATACACCCACTCAGGGTCACTAAAACAGGTGAGGCAAGATTAGAGATAATAGATATTTTGCCATTGACATTTTATCTGTGTGTGTGTGTTAGAACTTACTGGCTGCATAACAAGCATAAAATGAAATGTAACATCTGTTGTTTTTCTTTCTAACCAGCGGTTTAAAAGCCTGTGTACTCCAGATGAAAATCTCCCTCTCGCCCGAAAGCAAAGAGCACAGCTGCAGATCAGTGAGACTCTAATGGGAGGAATTTGATGAGCACACATTCATCAATGGCTCCATTCCAATAAGAAAATATTATCCTTTTAAAAATATTATGCATGTAAAAATACACTTAGTCAAAAGTTTATTTAGGGGGACATGGTGGCACAGGAGGTAGCTTTGCAGCTCACAGCTCACAGCTCTTGGGTCTCGGGTTAAATCCTGAACTCGGGTTATTGTCTGTGCAGAGTTTTTGTGCATGTTCTCCCCATATTCGTGTGGGATCTCTCAGAGATCTCCAGTTTCTTCCCACTGGAGGACTAACTACAAAAATTTGCCCCATGTGTGAATGAGTGTGTGACTATGTGTGTACACTTTACCCCGCAATGAACGTGTGAGCAGGTGTTAAGTAGTGTCTTTAATAGAGAATGCTAATAATACTATTTAAAGCAGAAGTTAATAAATTCCTTTTAATTATATTTCTCTATGGCTTTATTATGGTCATATTTTCTGTTGTTTCTCTCAGTTTATACTGTATGGTTCACAAAAAAAAAGAAAACTAGAGAATCATTATATATATATATATATATATATATATATATATATATATATATATATATATATATATATATATACGACATTTCTTGGTAATGGCCTTCTACACACCCCAGTTTAAATGGCAGGTTTTTGTAATGTAAAAAATGAAACCAAGATAAATAGTGTCAGAACTTTTTCCACCCTCAGTGTGAAATTACAACATATAAAAAGTAAGTGAAAATAATCAGGCCTACAACCTGATCGGCACTGAACCTGGCATTGCAGGTGGCAAATCCACAAGATTGCTCCATGTCACCAATTCAGGCTGAGCTCAACCAGGTAATGTGGGTGGCCCAGTCACCAGACGCTTGCCTACAGACACGACCCCCAGCCTGGTTCCTGCCTCAGTTTTGCAGACGATGCTCGCTGTTTACAGTTCAATCTACATCCCTGTCCTCATTTATAATTACAAACTGTGCCGTGATAGAAAGTGTAATGTTGCAAGTACAGGTAGCAGAAATAAGGGTTCTCAGCAGGGTTGCTGGGCTTAATCAGCTCAACAATCCAGGAGAGCTTTAGAGCTGTATCAGACGCGTGTCACTGGACAGAAACCCCAGGGCAGACCCTCACTGGTACTGATACTGATATGGTACAGATAATCTTGAGAATTTAGTCTAGTGTGTCATAGTGATATAAGAACTAGACGTCATACCTTTTTTCCTCCTGTCAATACAGTAAGCTCCAAGGCATGTATTTTCAAAGTCCTCCCACTTCTGGGCCACAGGGCCACCCCCGGGCAATAAACAGAGGTGAGGAGATCACACACTGCTTACTTGGCAAATGTATTTAAAGATTTATTGATTAATTGACTGTCTTAATTGTACACCCACAAGCTAGCACCTGCTGTACAGCCACTCTGTTCTCCTCTCAAGCAGAACATTTTAATTGAAGTCACAGCTCTCTTTCTCTTAGATTTTTTCTCTGTTTCTCACTGCCACACACACACACACACACACACACACACACACACACTCTTCTGGTTTAAAAGATTTTATGTTTTTTTAATGTTGTTTTAATAAAATGTTTTTCCCCTGCTGGGAAAAGGCATACAATCTGCACACCATTAAAATTATCATGTTGGTTACTGATTGTGATCACACACACACATACATGCACGCGCACACACACACACACACACACACACTAACATTAACCTTATTAACCACAAGGAAACATTTTAGATCTTGATTTTTTTTTATTAAAAGCTGCCAAATGTCCCAAAAGATCAAACCTGTCAGATATTCCTATCATTGTGGGGACATTTGGTCTCCACCAAGCTATAAAAACATGCCTTCCCTCACACACATGCACACACATCACACATCCATCAGAGCATTCTTTGTGCTTTTCCTCTATAGCAGGGCCGTTAGCTCTTGAGTCACATTTACAGATTGTCATTTGCATACGACTCTGTGCCCTTGTTCTTCATGACGAGAGGAAGTGGAGGCTCTGTGTGTGTAGCAGCCTGAGGAGCTTACAGGCTTTAATGCCTCGGAGAACTGAAGATAATGCACAGGAGGAGAATGTGGCAGGCGTGTGTCATACTGCAGCAAATGCATTAACCTCTGTTAGTGCCAGACTAGTAAAGAAGATGCATCTCTCTCTCTCTCTCTCCACTCTTTGAAAAACGAGTCTTCAATGGTTCATTAGCTTGCAACAATGGGTTCTACTTTGAAATCTTTTGTTGTAGGGATCTACTTAGAACCTTTAAGCATTCCCCCATTCCCCACAGGGACAACCGAAGAACGCTTACATTGCTGGATGTGAAGGGGAGATGGTGGGAACTGGAATAAACATGATACACTGATGCTGCATTTTTGCTTTGCTGGTTCTCTTTATCTCTCCCTGTAGACTGCAGTGGAGAGCAGCTTTACTGGAGAGAGCTGCTTCTGTGTGTCAGCTAAGAGTGTAGAATACATTCATGTACTCACTCACTAGAGGAATTAAAATGCAGCATGTGTTTTTTTTTTATTTTACTTGAAACCCTACATCTCATAAATCAAATGTCTGTGTGTTGTGATTAGAGCTTGTATCATTCATTACTCACTCTTTCTCCTTGTATTTCTTGTATCATTCATTACTCACTCTTTCTCCTTGTATTTTCTTTCCTCACACACTCTATCTCTGTCCCATGATTTTATCTAGGTGTAAGGACCTGTTGAACAGGCAGTGTTTTAACTAACTGTGAGACAATGTAACATTATAAAACACTCAGTATGCAAAATTCAGGACACTGCTGCATAACAGTGTTTCTCAGAAAATAGCCACAAGAGAACCCCAGAGCATTTACTCCTCAAAGTGTAACAGCTTTGAGGAATAATTTAGCTGTCAAATTACCTCAGACAATCTACCTCCTTATGACACTTTTCTTTTTTTGTTTTTTGGTGTTTTTACATGTTCACTTGTTTTTCTTGGGTTGTGAAAATGCAGTTTATTCTCAAGAAGTGGATTATCTGTTGATTTTTTTAAGCTGGTGTTGGGTGAACAGGGAGGCACGATGGAGCAGCATGTGGCCACCTCACAGCTCCAGGAACCCAGGTTTGAGCCTGTGCTTGGGTTACTGTCAGTGCAGAGTTTCTGTGCATGTTCTCCTTATGTCCATGTGGGTTTCGTCTCACCTAGGCAGATTGGCTAAGATAAATTGCCCCTAGATGTAAATGAATGTATGAATGTGTGTGCGCATGGTGCCCTGAGATGGACTGGCATCCCGTCCACAGTATACATCCTTCCTCATGCCCAGTGTTCCCAGGATAGGCCCCTCACATCACCGCAACTCTGACAAGGATAAAGCGGTTACTGAAAGCGAGTAAATGAGTGTTTGGTAAGAGAAAAAAAGTTTTATTTGATATAATATATATATATATATATATATATATATATATATATATATATATATATATTCCAAACTCCGTTTTATATTAACAAATTTTATATAGATGAGTGAATGCACAGTAATGTCTTCAGAAAGAAAGAAAAATAAGCCTCTTCCAAGCAATATACAATGGCTCAAGCAGCTTCATGAGCATTCCAAATGATATGTCTGAAGGGGGTTTTGCATCCAGTTTGCCAGGCTGTACTACGTCTACAATACAGAGATCTAAGCCATCATGAGGAAACATTCAAAGGAAGGTGAGGAGTTCACTATAATGAAAACCATTTCATAAGCGATCTGATGTTTATTGCTGACAGTGCCATATTTGCTGAGTCCAATTGTGAAGTCACAAACATTCTCTACAACTTTGCACACCTCATTGCAGACCAGCAAACCACATCTAAAGAGTTCAAATCAAAAAGAATAAAGGTGTTCAAATATCTGGGGTCACTGGTCCAGGAGAAGAAAGTGGCATCCACAGCCAAAATTCTGTGAGAAGATTCTGTTCTCTGCAATAGTTGAATGCAAATTAACTTTAGTCTGATAGGCAATGCCTCGGGACATGTAAAAATGCCAAGTGCATTTCCTTAAATTTGAATATAAACAATGCAATTGCTACCAAGTAAAATACAGTCCCCTCCGAAAGTATTGGAACAACAAGGCCACATTTGGATTTGAGATCAAAAGATATGATTGCTCAGAATTTCAGCTTTAATGTCCTGATATTTACATCTAGATGTGTTATACAACTTAGAACACATTCTTCCTGTGATGAAAATTATTGGAATTGACATGTGTTTCTTGTTGTCCAGGTGTGCCCTGTTAGATTGGTTGTTTAAACAATTAATGATTCTGAATGTGGTTTGGTTTGAACCCTGGGTTTTGCCTGTAAAGACTGCATTTGTTGTTAAAAAGGATAAACCAACATGGAGACCAGAGAGCTGTCTATGGGAGAAGAGCAGAGAAAAGAGTGTAAATCAATCAGAGCCTTTACACAAGCTTTGGGCATAGCCAATACAACAATTGGGAATGTCCTACATCAAACAGGTCGGCCAAAGAAAACAACAGCAGCTGATGACAGAAACATTGTGACAGCTGTGAAGAGAAAGTTATTGGATGGCTAATGACATAATTTTCCCCAGGGCTTGTCATGGTGATTGGTGTTAAGAGAAAATAATCATTGATAGGGTTGTTTATTCCTCTTTTACCAGAGCAATTTGCCAAGGATTACAATTTTCTTTTTATTTATTGAAGAACAACACGCTATACTTTGTATCTGTTTGTAATCACATATAATGTTTAATGTAGAACATCCATGAAACAGGTTAGTTCCTGTTATAACTTACATTGTAACAGATCTAAACAGTAATTCCCTCACCAGCATCTCTTTTTGTTCTCTATCTTGATTTTTTTTTTTTCAAAACAAAAAAATGGAGCTTGTTAAAAAAAAAAAAAAGCTTAAAATTAAATAAACATCTCCTTACAGAAAACTTCACCATTAGAACCACTGTACTTTTTTATAATCCATTATTAGGCTTAAATTATGTGGCATGTCCACCATACAAGTCCCTGTGTAAGTAGTTACTATAGAAACAATAGTGTATATGTACAAACTAAATATTAAACTATTAAATATTACATTTTTACCTTATCAGTTTAATTTACACCAAAAATCTTGACAAACCTTATTAGCTGGGACAGTAAACCCAAACCACTTGGGACCTGATGCACGTTTAATTAAAGCATTGGTTCCCCTTTTTTTCTTTTTTTTTTTTTTTGTTCTTTATTTATTGTTTTCCTCTTTGCTCTTTTTGATTCTTGGATGCCATCTGTTGATCCACCTCTTCTATATTGAACACATTTGGTTTAGCTGGTGAAGAAAAAATACTGTATAGAAATTTCCATATTCAGCTATGAGATAGCAGGAGAACAATCAAGAGTGAAGAAAATCTTGAATTTATTTTTTCTTTTACTTTACTCTGTGCAGTAACAGTTACTGAAAATTAAAAAGCTACATAGTGAAATTTTCCACTGAATAATGTGCACACCAAACTTAATGAAAAGTTTTTATACAAGTTTATTATTTCATTAGTTCATTACAAGAAAGAGAAAGCACCTGAAATACTCATATTTTGCCATGTTTGTATTTTTCTGAAGCAGATGTCAATGCACTGTAACTACCTTATCTTCCAAAAATCATAGGTCTTTCTGTCTGTTTTCTTTATCAAATCACCAACTGATGCATCTGGTAGTATCATGAACAGTTCCTGGTATTTTAAAACAAGAAGGTACTTACTACATATATTTACAGTTAAGGAACTTTTATTTAGCTAGCTCCCCTTCATTCCTGTATGTCTATGCATACTTATTTATTGATATTGTGCTTTTGATAAGTCATACATGTGTTACAACTGCATGTTACTTCACATCATTCTTAGGAGTTGCAGTCCCCAGCTCTCATGAAGCTCCACATGCTATCTGTTTTTTCCTTTTGTTTTTGTTTTTTCTGTCTGTTTTTTATATTTTTGTTCCCAGACTGTGATTTGAATACTTTTTTGCATTGTCTGACAAATGATTTATTATATGTATTATAATATTGCATGTGTTTCTCAGGAAGCCAGCTTTTATTGTTCAAACAAAGCAAGGCATTTAGATTTTCTAGAGGTCTGTGACTGAGTCGAGTGAAGAATGGAAGAATCAGAGACCAGGACAGCTGGAAATAAAGAGCTGAGTGAAAGAGGGCAATGGAGCAATAAAGTGGAGTTTCTACTGGCTGTGGCAGGAAATATTGTTGGTCTGGGCAACGTCTGGAGATTCCCGTATCTGTGTTTCAAAAATGGAGGAGGTAAAGACCTGAAGGAAGGCAAAATGATCTAAGCAATGAGGCAACATGACTTTTTTAATGTGCCTTGTTTGTGTAACTTGTTTGTGTAACTTGTTTGTGTAGGTGCATTCTTGATACCTTACATTCTGTTTGCTGTGACTTGCGGTGTGCCGCTCTTTTTGCTGGACATTTGTATCGGCCAGTACACAAAACAGAGTCCAGCTGCATTCTGGGGAAGACTCTGTCCATTAGCAGAAGGTAATTAATTTATTGCGTTTATCCACTTATTCTGCAAAGAATGCAGGTAGAATCATTACTAATATAAATAATAGTAATTGGCGAAAAAGAATACGCCTGGCCTCCATCAACCAATAAACATCAGCTTAGTTACAGGTTTTTGACTTTACACAGAAGGATTTGCTAATGTAGTATGACTTTAAAATGATCTGCTTTTGGCAGGTTTTGGTCATGGAGGCTGTGTAATTTCACTGTACAGCTGCATTTCCTACAATATTCTCCTGGCCTGGGCTCTTTTCTACTTCATTATGTCTTTGAGCTCCCAGTTACCATGGATCACTTGTGGTAATTTTTGGAACACAGGTACAATAAAAGGCTTATTGATGTACATAGACTGAGAGTGGATGTTTTATAGATTAGAAATATGTGTGGTGGCCTGGGAAAACCTTTTGACATTTTATAAATTTTAGGCATTGCAATCTCCTGGGGTCGTATTTATAATGTAGAACAAGTTAAATGTTTGTGCATAAGAGCCACCAGTATGCACAAGAACATTGGTGTTTATTGTATTGTGCTTAGGCACAGCTGTACGCAATAGCCATTGATAAATCCCACACATTGCCACACTCAATTAACATAAAGAGACTCCCCCAAATCACCATATATAGTAAGCAACTTCATTTTAAAAAGCCCAGTAACTGGCTCATGGCACTGCTTGTTGTGGACAATAAAATAAAGATTCTGTGGCATGAAGCAGAGTAAAACCACTACGATTTATTTAGCACTTTTACAAGCTGTGGTGCCTAAAACACGTTCCTCCCTCCGCAAAGCTGCTTGAGCCAAATCTGTAAGCAAGGCATCATTCCAATCAGTCTTTAGATGTGTCTTTACAGTTTTTACTTTACACTTTGTCTGTCATCTGTCTGCATCTGATTGTGAGCACCAAAATCAGTAATTCCTGATATGATAGACAGTAAGAGGGATGGAAGTTGCTCATAATCTGTTTACCCACTATTAGACTTTTTTTTACCAATAGGCATTCCGGCAAACACATGGTCAGGAAATATACACACATGCTCATGCATGCATGCTCATAAGCAAAACCTGATAAATCACATTCTATGTAAAGAAATGTTTGTATGCATGATTTATGAACAAAACTATATGTATGCATGGTTGATAGACCAGGTCTCATGAAGCGCCACAGTCAGTCTGTTAGCGAACACTTTTAGTCCCAGAATCAGATACTTTATTTCAATGTCTTGAAGATGATGCCACATAATAAGCAGATATTGAAGGTGTTACATAGGAAAACAGCTTTTCTGTTTAAACATTGGTAGACATTTAGGTTTTCTGGTGGTCTATGACTGAGTCGAATGAAGAATGGGAGAATCAGAGCAAAGGTACAGCTGAAAAATAAAGAGCTGAGTGAAAGAGGTCAATGGAGCAATAAAGTGGAGTTTCTGGCAGCAAATTTTTTATGTATATATACTGTATTTTCCTGAGAATTGAGACAACCGTCTTGACCATTCAGGAAAACTCCAACTGCCCAAAGCCAGTTTCTACAGCCAGGTTCTAGTCTGTCTGAGACTGTCCATCACATGCCTGCCACCCAACAGACATAGAATAGGATGGCTCCACATTGCCATTTCAGCTGAGCCCAGCTGTTTTAGGTGTGTAACTGGTAACCATTGAAGGGTTTTCCCAGATCATGAACACCGTAATAAACCTATTGCACGTTCTAGCTGATAAAAAAAGAACAGTGAATCTCGTTGTCATTCAGAACAATGGTTTAATATGTAATGATGTACTTTATGGTTTGCCTCCTGTTTTATTCCTCTCTCTCTACCTATTAGTGAACTGTGTGGAACTCACGTCAAACCAGATCAATATGATTCCCAACAGCACTCAAGGAAATTTCAGTATTTCTTCTGTCATTGAATTCTGGGAGTATGTTCATAAAAAACACTGTTTAAAAATAATTACAGTCTATCATATAGATTTATCAACTTCACTAACATTTCTTCTGCTGATCACCAGGAGACGAGTGCTGAATATCTCTCCAGGTATTGAGATACTGGGTAATTTGAACTGGGAGCTTTTTCTCTGTTTACTGGCTAGTTGGGTGGCCTGTTACTTCTGCATCTGGAAAGGGGTCAAGTCTACTGGAAAGGTCAGATTTTGGTCTCCTGAATATGTGAACAAATTATTCTTCAAACTCACACAATAAGAATTATTTAGCATGATAATTAGCTGAATAATATATAAAGTAAATGATAAAAGGATAAAATAAAAAATTTTGGCATATAAACATCTTTGTAAAAGTGTGACCGTAACCTATATGATATATATTTTCTCAGGCAGTGTATTTTACAGCCATCTTTCCATATTTGATGTTGTTCTTGCTGCTGTTAAGAGGTCTAACTTTACCTGGTGCGCTGACTGGTATAAAGTATTACCTGTATCCACAACCCTCACGCCTCACAGACCCACAGGTAGTGGAGTCATGACTGTCAAATTATTTTTGTCCATAGTTGAGACAAGACACATATGATGAAATCCAGATTGGTCACATCTGCATCTAAACTTCTGCTTTATTTGAATGTCACATAGGTTTGGATTGATGCAGGGACTCAGATTTTCTTCTCCTACAATTTGGCAACTGGTAGCTTAGCTGCTCTTGGAAGTTACAATAGTTACAAAACCAACTGCTATAGGTGAGCACCCAGCAAAAAGAGATAATGATTGCAATGTTTGCATGTCTTGTTTATGCTGAATAATAACTAAATTCATGTATGTTTGTTTTGCCTTGTAGATACAGCATTTGGCTGTGTGTGCTCAATAGCTGCACTAGTTTCGTAGCTGGATTTGTGGTCTTTTCTGTTCTTGGGTTCATGGCAGAGAAGTTGGGAGTTGACATTGAAGGCGTAGCACAGCCAGGTGGTTTGCACACCTATTGCAAAATCTCCAAAATCACATTTATTATAGCAAAAACATAAAAATAAACACCCAAAAATATACAGCTTGTTTCTTTCTAAAGGTCCAGGTCTGGCATTTATAACCTACCCTCAGGCAGTAGCCATGATGCCACTGCCACAACTGTGGTCAGCCTGTTTCTTTATCATGTTGATTTTATTGGGCCTGGATACACAGGTAATGTAGGAAGTTGTCAAGGTTTTGGCTTTGGGTTTTGCGTGGCATTGTAAAAAAGTACCTCTTTTACATCTGTTTAGTTTGTTGGACTTGAGCTGATAACATCCTCTGCAATTGATATGTTCCCAACTGTGCTGCGGAGGCCTTACAGGAGGGAGCTCTTCCTCTTATTCTTCTGCACTGCCTGCTTCTGCTTTCAGATTCTAATGACAACCCAGGTAATAATACACACATGGTACACATGTACCTGATATATATACAATGATTTGCCAGTTTATTAGGTACACATACCTTGTGCTTATTCTCATTGACCATTTTACAATTTGTACCATGTACAAAAGGCATGAAAAGATGGTGAGTCACAGTAAACCACATGCTTAATCCTCTGGAGGGCCCTAAATAGACCTATGAATTGCAGGCTGAGCTTATGGAAGAACAGGTGGAGATTTAGGTCCCTTGTATGGAGCTGCACCCAGTCCATTGGTGGGAATCTGGCATGATCGCTATGGTAAAGGTTCAAAAACTGCTTTTGTCATTTGAAGACATTTGCATCCTTTCAGCCCTGCAGAACCAGTAAACCACAGGTGGATTGACTATTTGCATAGGGTTCCATGGGAATAGCAGGGATTGATATCCCAGGACACAGGGGCTGAGAGCTGTGGAAGACTGGCAGGGGAGTTTTGAGGATATTCTGCCAAATGGAGAATGTGAGCCCACTCGTTGTGGCAGTGACTCTGCAAAAACCTTCTGAATTACTCGAAGTTGTCTTCCAAGCGGATTGTGGATACTGTCTACTGTCTACATGTAATAGGTGTAAATGATAAAACCTGATTAAAAATGTGTATAGTTACATAATAATCTCTGTAGTTGTACCAAGTATAGTGTTAGGTACTATAGGTACTATAGGGTACCTAATAAACTGGCAAAGTTTTTCATTTACAAATTACTGTAATCTAATTGTAATTCTTTTTGAATTGTTTTATCAAGATGTGTCTAATGCACAGAGATCATGTTTTCATTTTATATTGTTCTTTTCCTAGGGAGGAGTCTACGTCTTCCAACTTATTGATTATTATGGAAGTAGTGGAGCTTGCTTACTTTTTATGTGTCTGATTGAAACTCTAGTAATTGGCTGGATTTTTGGTATGTGTTATTTTTATTTCATACAAATCTTCTTTTATATACTATGTATACAATAAACATAATGTAGTAAACACTCCTTATTTTGAACGTCACTCAAATCAGGAGCTGATCGTATGTTTGATGTCATTGAAGACATGTGTAATAAACCACCGAGTGCATTCTTCAAATACTGCTGGCGTTATTTCACACCACTGATGTGCCTTGTAAGTTATTTATCTTACATCTTACGCATATTCTAATATATTTTTGAAAGGAGTCTCTGGTGTCTGTGTTTTGTCAGAGATAAAGCTGTAACTTTAATTTCTTTGGACACAAAATTAAGAGAAGAAAAAAAGAGGCTGGTAAAAAAAAGTGTGGAAAAAAAAAACTGCCTCTCTTATAATACATCATCTCATTATAACTATATAATGTAACAGTATCTAAAATGTTTTGCAGCTATTCCACAACATTCACTGTGATCAGTCAATAAAAACTATGTGTTGTTCTTACAAATACAAAAATGTTAGCATTGGCAAACTGCTGTGGTATAAGGGGAAACAGTTCAGAATTTGCTCTTATAAGAAAATAGTCAACTGCAGGGTGGTAACAGTAACTCTGTTTCCTGTTGAGCCACATCACACCACCCTGTCGGTTGATTCTTTTCCTCAACAGCATGTTTTATTCCTTACTTATGCACACTGTGTATCAGCAAAACCTTCAGAATGCATTATAGTTCTTGATCATCATCATCAGTTTATCTTGCTTACTCAACCTTTCCCTTGCTTTTAGTGAGCTTTCATTTTTTACCTGGCAAAATATAAGCCTCTCATGTATAACAATGTTTATGTATATCCAAACTGGGCCTATGGTCTTGGATGGCTCATGACCACATTTTCCCCTGTTCTGGTCATTACGTGGGGTTTGGTGAAGCTATACACCCACTCAGGGTCACTAAAACAGGTAAGGAAAATTATACTAAGTAGCCTCACCCTTAACATAGATAGATAGATGGATAGATAGATAGATAGATGGATAGATAGATGGATAGATGGATAGATAGATAGATAGATAGATAGATAGATAGATAGACTTTATTGATCCCATGAGGGAAATTCTTGTGTTCTATGAAATTCTAACATATTTCATAGTTGATATTTTCTCTCATTTGATCTGTATCTTTGTATAACATACTGGTTGCGTAACAAGTGTAGAATAAAATCTCTTGTTTTTC
The DNA here is from genome assembly GCF_027358585.1 of Pangasianodon hypophthalmus. Taxonomy (NCBI): domain Eukaryota; kingdom Metazoa; phylum Chordata; class Actinopteri; order Siluriformes; family Pangasiidae; genus Pangasianodon; species Pangasianodon hypophthalmus. The sequence goes on from NC_069724.1 coordinate 10,049,415, forward strand.
TTTCTGAGCAGCGTTTTAAAAGTCTGTGTACTCCAGATGACAAACTCCCGATGACCCGAATGCAAAGAGCACAGCTGCAGATCAGTGAGACTCTAATGGCGGGAATTTGTTGACCACACATTCATCAATGGCTCCAATCCATACACAAGAAATTATACACATAGAAATATACTGAGTTGTCATTTTATTAGGTACCAATACATTGTAGCTGCACTCATTACTGCACTCATTATAATTACTTTATGTAGCCCATGTGTTGTTCCCACTCTAATCCATCCATCGGTGAAAAGGGACCACCATTTACATTTACATTTACAGCATTTAACAGATACACTTTTCCAGAGCAACATACAGAAGTGCTCTGTGTGCTGTACTCTGTACTCCAGCATACAATAATGTCTATCAAAAACATATCCTCATGCTAGTTAAATAGTTTGGGGGCTAAGATTACCATCAAGCTTAAACCCTGTTGGTGAAGATAACCATCCAGACTCAGGTCCCTCTTTTCACCATTTCCCTCTTAAGATATGGTTCAGAAACGATCCATGAGCTTTCGCTGTGTCGAGGTCAGACCAGGGACCAATACACAGGAATCATTATGATAACAGAAAGAGGAATTCAATTCACAAAGCAGGAATTCAGTGTCACAAAGCAGAAATCCAGCTATAAAATTTAAATTAAAATTTTCAATGTATCCCTAATGAGCAAGCCAGAGACGACAGCGGCAAGGAAAAACTCCCTGAGACAACAAAAGGAAGAAACTTTGAGAGCCACCAGACTCAAAAGGGAACCCATCTTCTTCTGGGTGACACCGGAAAGCGTGATTATAAATAATTTCTCTTTATAACTGTATACTATAGTCAAATAATGCTGTGTTAACATGAACTAGAGTATGAGCATGATTAGAGTTTTAAATTTAAGTCTATCATATCAAACTGAAGTTATCAACTGTTCAAGCTCCTCTCCATGGTCTAGTCCCAGAAATAGTCCATAAGCTGCAGGCAAAGCAACCCGCAAACAGGAAGCAGAGGCATGATGACATATCGCCTCAGTGGTATCGGTAGTGAAGACAGTGACGTTGACCATTCTTGGCCAAAATCCACAATACTAGAGGTTCTGAATTAACTGTTTATGTATTTGCTTTAAACTCCACAAAGAACTGAATATGTCCATTTACAATCCTTTTCCATGTAATCCAAGATAAACTTATACACATTAGTGTAACCACAGCAAGAAGCAGTCAGCAGGGGGCTATCATAGGATGAAGGGAAGCATTTATAATTCTGCTGTCTGTTTTCCTGTTATAGGCCTCTGATTTTCACATGATCCAAGCTCCAATACAAGCTGGGGCAAATTAATTTCATTCTTGATGTCAATTCAGTTTTGGTCACTTTTTGGTCACTGGAGTGCAAGAAAGAAAACGAAAAGTTAGTCTCAAGAAATCATTTTTCAAATGTCCATTTTAAATAGAAAGCAAAAAGAGGAAATCACATCCTGTATCATTCTGCTTAGAAATATCAGTTAAATGCACTGGACCAGTATTTCTGCACCAGTCATGTTGGTCAGCAGGAATCATGATGTAACTCCGCATGAGTAGAATGTATGCAAAGATTCGGCTTGTGAAATTTAAGCAGATTTCAACATTTATGTTGTGATTATTCTAGCATTTAAGGCATTCATAAATAGATTATCCACCTCCTCCCTTTAAAATTTGATCATTTAGATAGTAATGCTCAAAATCCTAATATCAGGTGTCACCCAGAAGTGTCTGGTTCCTCTCACAGTTACTTCCTCATGTCATGCCAGGGAGTTTTTCTTTGCCAGTGTCACCTCTAGTTTGCTCTTTAAGGATCTACATCCATATCTGGATTTCTGTAAAGCTGCTCAGTCTATTGCTAAAAGTGCTATACAAATTGAATTTAACCAAGATAGGAATTTTATTCTGATTTAGGTGCTGATTTTTTAACATCCAGATTAATACCATGCATGTACATATAGCTACTGATTGTTCATGATATCACAGAGGGAAAACTCCACAAAGGCTACTTCTTCAAGTTCACTCTTCTTCCCACACTCCATGAGGCAAGCAAAGCGATCGGGCTCCTCGCATGCAGTCAGATCTGAGTATCCATTGGGGCCGTGATGGATGATCCATGGCTTGCTCCATCCAGAAGCACTAAGAGGAGACTTATTCAGATAAACCCCAAGATCCTTTCTCTTCATTCTGTCAGTTGGATGAGAATAAAGTAGCCAGTTCTCAGTGTCTGATGTTAAGTTCTTTTGTTCCTTAGGTGCAGCAAAGCTTACCACACTACCCTGGCAGCCATAACCAGATTCTACCAGGTTCTGTGGAAATCGAAATGTACCAAAAGCCGCTCCACCGCTTTCGCTCAGACTCTCAACTCTACAACCTCTAGTGCTTCTTGCGTTGCAGTATAAGTGACTCCTGCTCTCTTTGTCAATGATCTCTGCCATCACACACTCACAAGATTCAGTACTTACTCTTTCTCCGAACTGCCATGTGGTCCCACAGTCATCACTATAGAATGCGAAAGCCTGGGACGTCGCATGTGGTGGGCAGTTATCATCTTTCATGCTCATGTAATAAACATAAGCAGGAATGATGAGTCTGCCAGTCTTCATTTGAATGCCGTGCCCAGGTCCAACAGCAAACGTGGCCCAATTTCCAATCTCATGTCCAATCACACTTTCTGTCAAGTCTGTCGTGCTGCTCCAATTCTGCCCTCTGTCCTTGCTAGTGACATAACACAGCCGAGCCTTGTTCTTACCTGTGCAAATCTGGTGATTCTCAGTGGTCTTACCCAACACACAGATAAAGAACAGAAAGAGAGTCTTAGATTCTTTCTCATACACCGCACACGGGTTCATGGTGCGATGTCCTGGCAAACAAGCTGTGCTAAGCTCCTGAACAGGTGACCACTGAAAAGAAAAATTTGCATTTCTATGAAAATGAGAGTAAAATGTTAAAACATAACAAGGAGTGTTTGCACCAGCACATTTACCTGAATGGACCCATTCTGCCGTGTTCCCCTCCTCATGAACAGGAGAGTGGCATCATGATCATGGCATGATGTTCGCTTCTCAGCAAAAGCAAGAAAGGTTTGGGCGTCATTAATGCAGATTAGAGCTGGGATTCTGTAATTTACACCACTTAGCTCTGCTCTGAACAAAGGTGTTTTCAGTGGGTGTGCTTGGAGTGTGTGGGAATTGCTTCCTGATGTTCTGTTTTCCATTTCTCAAAATTTTCTTTATCTGGAAACACAGATAAGAATCAGACTCAAGCGTAGTGACTTTCCTACTGCTGAGTCACCTAATTTTTATATTCATAAACACATTCATGAGGAAATTATACATTTACTGATTATATATCCTTTATCTGTTTAATCAGTTTCTGGTCAAGTTGTTTATTCCCAGCGTTTACATGGAGGAGGTTGGGAGGTGTTGCAGTGTATTCTGATATAATCACTTATAAATCTAAGTTAGAAACTGGACTATTCATTTATATGGGGCACTAGGGGGAGGTGCCCCCTAGTTTTAGATATTGATACAAAAAGGTTTACATGCAGGAAAGTAGAAATGGGTGATTCAGCTTTTGACACAAAGTCAGTTTAAGCACAAAATGAGACCGCATCTGTGTCTATTAAAATGGGGTCTATTAGCCCCGAATATAACTCATGTTTTGAAATGTTCCCATTTTGAGGACACCATAATAAAAAAAAACATATTCTGTGACTTATAATCATTTAGACAGACAGAAAACAAGTTTGTCTTTATGTCTGCCAAATTTCATGTGGCTGGGAATAATACTTCTGGAGATATTAAATCCTAAACAAAGCTTCCCAAAATATAAAAAAATATTATGAAAATATTATATTTTTCACGGAAGTGAAAAAAATATGATGTTAAAATACAGCCAGAATACTTTACAGACTTTGGTTTTAGGTTACATGCAACAAATAATTAAAGAATGAAAAAAATCTTAGAGATGCAGCAACAACCCTATCTGAACTGACACAGAATGACCCAAATTTTTACATTCTTTCTTAATATTCTAGGGAAAAGATAGGAAAAAGACGTTACATGCAGCAATTAAAAAAAAAAGTGTGCATCTAAACCTATTGCCAATCGTAACTATAAGAGATGAGTGGAAGCTTTTTCCACAGTGGTTACTGTAAACCCTGTATACGCAAGCTCCAGTTTCTACCTTGATGGGATTGACAGCCATGCTGTTTGAAGTGCTTCCTTTGGACAAAAAGGGACCAGGCAAAAATCTTTTGGTTGTATCCCTAATAAATACATTTTTCAGTTGTATTTTATTTTTGTAGCAGCACACTCTAATGTTAAAATGCATAAAGTCTGGCAAATCTGCATGCCCAAACAGCACTAGCCTTACCAAACCTCGGTGAACATGATGCACCGGTTTCTTTGCCTCCTTTTTATGTTACATTCTAAATGTGCCATTCATGTGCTATTGACTAGAAATACACAAATGTCTGAATATGAAACTAACTCATACTTCAGAGAAATACCACTACATTACCAAGCCAGGTCATTTGGTGAAACAAACCAGCTTTTCCTAATAAATATACTATAGGGTGGCACGGTGATATAGCAGGTAGCTTTACTTGCTCACAGCTAGGGGGCCCCCAGTTCTAGCTATGTAGAATTTTACATTCTACACTATGTAGAATTCTCACTGCAGTTTAGCGACCACCACTGTACACTGAATGAGAGCTCACATCTCACAGTGCTGAAACGCTACTTAAAATCAATGCCTTGTCTGCTGTGCTCTAAATCACAATCATGTGTAAAAATCATTCTGAAACACGTTCGGTGTGGGCAGTTATGAAAACAGGAATTACATTCGGTGGGATTCAGACATACAGAAAATATAATATTAATGTTGCTGTCTTTTTTGACAGTTACATTAAAAATTATTAAAATAACGTTAATAATAGGGGAAAATTGCACCCCTATTATAAAATCTGATTTACTCTTCTGTTTCTGTTTCTACATTTTAAAAAAATACTATAAAGAGCAGTAAACATTAATAAATGAAACAAAGTCAATATTTGGTGTGATGATCCTTCACTTTAAAAAAAAAAAATAGTAGTCTCAGGTACAGTGTGTGCAGTTTTATAAGGAAATGAGCTGTAAGTGTTACTGAGCATCTTGCAGAAGCAGACACAGTTCTTCTGGAGACTTTGACTGTCACACTTACTTCTTATTTCTGCAGCAAAACCCAGAAACCTTCATTATGTTTTTTGTCTGAAAAGTGGTCTCTTATGTAATCTGCTGCTTTCTTTACTGACATACAAACATTTTCCTGTAACATTTAATTTTGTGCTGGCAAACTAATGTTTGGAAATCTAAAATGTTTTTGTACTGAATCAATAATATAGAAGTCATAAAATAAAAATCTATAACAAAGTTTGTACTAAAAAAATAGGGTGCATAAGACTTTTGCACAGTACTGTGAGTATATATATATGTGTGTGTGTATATGTGTGTGTGTACACACCATCCAGTTTATTAGGAACACCTGTACAACTGCATATTCATGGAGTTATCTAATAAGCATGAATCTATAGTGGAACCTGCAGAGGTGGTGAATACAGCCCTGATACAGCACTGCACATTACAGTACATACCCTGCCATTTTAAGTGGTAGCAACACAATGCTATGTGTCACTGTCAGCTGAACGGTGCTATAGTTTTATTGCACTATTACACTTCTGACTGTAGTGTCACTCCTGCAGTAATAATCTAACTTTGTAACTTCTAGTACAATTTGCTAACTTTGTAACTTCGGTAATTGCATAGTGCACTTTTCTTCATATTATGTACCTTAGCTGTGAGAGAGTAAACAATTCTGCTTTACCTAATTATGGATTTCGGTTCAGTTTTCGCCTCTGCTGCACTTTCAAACCGACTCGCGGTGAGAACTTTAGCTAAAAGTTATTCCTGTGGACCGTTTCTTCACTGCCGTTAGGCTGCTGCACTTCGGAAAAGCTCACTCACGGTATTTACGCTTCGGAATATGTGTGCGCGTGTGCTTTACGCTTTACGGTAGGTCGTTAGCGAGGGGGCGAAAATGGGGGGAGAGGAAATGAGGCTCGGTCTTTTGGCTTCATTAAACACATCCTTTCGAGAAAAAAAAACGGTCTCAGTATAAGAAAATGGTAGACGTATAATATATAATATTTGTGCTTATTACACAGATAGATTTATTAACGAAAACATGCAGAGGTTAAACGAATAAAAAAAATAATAAAGTTAGCAGTGGCGTGTCTAGAGCAACTGTAGAGGCGGAGTGGGGGGAGGGGCGCTAATAAATACTGATAAATAAATAAATACTAATAAATACTAGTAAAAGTCACCGTCTCAGTATATAGTAATGCAGGTATTTCTATTAACATTATTTCAAAGGTCATTGTTTACCCAAAAAAATAAATAAATAAATAAATAAAACCCTCATCTGACATCACATACGAGAAGTTCCTGGCATGATTGCAATAATGATATGTAAATAATGTTTTCTAAATACCCGTTTTATCATTATTATTATTATTATTAAAAATGTACCTCTCCGAGCACTTAGAAACACTATATTAATACTGGATAAGGCCTCCCTTTGCTCTCTAAACAGCCTCAGTTCTTCATGGCATGGATTCTGGTCCATGTTGACATGCAGTTCCTGCAGATATTGACATCCCAAAGGTGTTCTAATGGATTCAGATCTGGTGACTGGGAAGGACACTGAAGAACACTGAACTCACTGTCATGTTCATGAAACCAGTTTGAGACAACTTTTGCTTTGTGACATGGTGCATTATCATGCTGGAAGTAGCCATTAAAAGATGGGTAAATTGTGGTCATGAAGGGATGCACACGGTCAGCAACAATACTCAAACATGTTGTGGCATTCAAGCAATGATTGATTGGTATTAACGGGCCCAAAGTGTGCCAAGAAAACATTCCCCACACCATTACACCACCTCCACCAGCCTGGACTGGTGACACAAGGCAGGTTTTGTCCATGGATTCATCCTGTTGGCACCAAATTCTGTCCCTACCATCAGTGTGCCTCAGCAGAAATCAGGATTCATCAAACCAGGCTATGTTTTTGCAGTCTTCAACACAGTGAGCCTCCTCCCTTGGTTGACAGGAGTTTCTTTATTGCACCATTCTGAATAAAGTCTAGAGACTGCTGAAAACCCTTATTATTAGCATAACAATTTTTTTGTAATAGAATAATAGGAATATTTTAGTGTTGATGACATGTTGATGAAATGTTACATTAAACAGGAAAACAATTATGCATCTTTTTATACTTCTTGCAGCAGCTATATATACTACAACTCCCAGACATCTTTTGTCATTGTCGCTAAAAGACAAGTCTACAACAACCTGCTTCAGTGCTGGTAATGTACATTATATAGGCTAGTAGATTATATATTTGTAGTATGTACCATATGTTGATGGCTGATATTAAATTAGCCCTTTTCATTTTTTTTCCTCAGATACCAGGTATTTAGACTAAAAATGGCTGGTTTGGGAGTTTATAAACTGGACAGCGGAGAGATTTCCTATGAATTGGTTTCCAATAAGGTCATTTCATCAGAGTAAAGAAGATACAGGCATAGACACTATTCTATTATGTTATGCTATTTTGTACAAATATGAAAAGTATTATTGCAAGTGTAAGAATATGGAACCTAGTTATATCTCACAGTGTTTGCAGGATAGGTCAGGAAAGGTCAGAGTTGCCAATTGGCTTATTAGTTCGAAGGAATTTGGACAAAATACCAACACCACTACAAAAATTTATATCATCATGAGTTTGATTTTATTATATGTGCACCAACTGCAGAAATAAACAAACACTGCATGGCTTACTTTAGTACTTTACTTTACTTTAAAGTAGTTAATGCATGCTCAAAATAGCACCATAGACTAATTTGCATACTCACTGAATCACCATTGCTATATTCATTTCAAAATGTGTTACAAAAAATGAAACTTTTCAGGAGAATAGAATAGAACAACAGAGGTTCACATTAGTGAGTCTCATTATACATAAATTTACACAAACTCAGGAGTTCTTGGAGGAAACAAATATTTTTCCAAATCAGCAGATCTTCATGAATACCAAATTTCTTGAGTAAATGCTCCTATGAATAATGTATGAATAAATCTGTTCCTATCCATCTTGATAAATGAAGCCCATTGCTTTTGTCACTAATAGAATAGAGAACAGGATTCTCTATACAGAATAGAAAATAATAGATTATAACATATTTCTTATAAAAAGAAGTCTTTTTGGTCATGGCACCACAAACAATTATAAATTAGTGTTGCACTAACTATTTATGTATTTGCAACATACAATAATTCCTATCAAGAACATGGACAAAATGAAGTGCTGGTAGCTTATCAATCACTGCATTTACATGCACATCAAATTCCATTTAAGATCTATATTCGAATTGCAGCCATATTCCAAATATGATGTTTATATGCGTACGGGCATTGGAATACTCCTGTATACATGGTTGCTGTAAGTATGCCTGAGTATGCATTCCTAAATACCTAGTCTACAGCTAAGCATCTGTAAGCACCCATAATTCCTTGCAGACTGAGCATGCGCATATGTCTCCTTTTGGTGGATTTTCTGAATAAGGTGTTCACACACAATGAATTTCCGATTAAAACAGGCAAATGCCAGGGGTGGGAATTGGAATTTGGGGAATAAGAATATTGTCTTAACCTGAATCAGGCAATGGATTGCAGCGTTTATATGACTCAAGACTAAATAGAATATTGCCAAATTCCGATTATTGTCTGAATATTGATGTGCATGTAAACGTAGCCACTGTCTTTATCTGAAAAAATAGATAAGAATCAGAATCAGATGTTACGAATGCTGCGCCACCTTAATTTTTTTGTATATTGACAAACACACATGCTGGTAAAATGATCATTTTACTGATTACTGAATATAACCTTTGTATAGTGTTAGAGAAAAATTAATAGATCATACTTTTATATTTTCAAGTCAATCATACTTTTATCTTCTTACTATCACTTTGAGTTAGTTGAGTGACCTTCTCCTTACACTTGATTCCAATAGGTTCTAAAGGGCTGCTGACCTTTGTGTCAGCCTAAAGAGGTGCACCACTACTTATGTGTGTATGAAGATATGAAAGTAGAACCAAGCACTACACAATGAGTTCTAACTTCTGGTCCAGGCTAGGAAAAGAGTTTTATTCTTTAAGCAGGACTAGGCATTGTTAACTGTGTTATAGTGATTGGTTGTTGAGAATAATGGTGATCAGTGATTGGGAGCAATGGTGAACAGTGATTGGACATTGGAAAACAATGGTGAACAGTTATTGGTCATTGGGAAACAATGGTGAACAGTTATTGGTCATTGGGAAACAATTGTGAACAGTGATTGGTCATTGGGAAACAATGGTGAACAGTGATTGGACGTTGGGAATACAGATTCACATAAATCAACTCAGTCAGGTTTTACACACTGCAGCTGACTGTGAGTCCACTGAACCTTTTTTCTCAACTTGTATAACCAGCAACTGTAATGTGATCTTACTGTTGATAACATCTGCTCAAAAAGTCCCTAGATTCTGGAAACACTTTAAATAAACAGTTTTTGGTGAGACTGACTGCCAGCTTTTGTTCATTATCCGTCACAGTGTCTAAAATACACTCCACATTGTCAGGTCCACTTGATCATACAGGCCACTTTGTAGGTGTACAGTGACTGTCTGTATAAACTATGCTTTCTCACTGATTAAAATTTGAACTGATTATGTAGTGTACTTCTCTTATTCTTCTTTAGATGGCTCTGCATTGTGTGGACAGACTGTCTGATCTCTGCTCTGTGGACATAAGTGAAAGAAGCTGGCGTCAGTAGGACTGATGGCTTATTATTAACTGCATCACTCTTTCAAACACACGCTGTTTTGAGTTGCAGTTTCTTTGTTTATAACAAGCCTCATCATCAGTTTCTTTCTCACTTTCTCTGACCTGATTTGTTTGGACAGGTTACTCTAGAAGGTTTGGAAGAATTTGACAGTGTTGCTTACATGAATGCTTCTGACAACTATTTAACCCTAGGTAATATGCTTTCACTTTTCATATCATGATGATTGCTAAAATATAATCACTTTTACACTATTATCACAATATTGTAAGGAATTGTAAGGAATAAAACATTTGGGGGCATACCATTATAGGAAAATAATCAACAACAGACTGGAGTACAATGTTTTATTTATTAAAGAATGCTATATCATTCTTTTTGTTCATTTCTACTTACATTTTAAGTTGTGGAATGTCTGCAAATCAAGTTAGTTTCTGTTATCACATATTATAGCAGGTATAAACAGTCTTTAACTTACATTCTCTTGAAGTTTATAAGAGAGAAAACACAGCTTGTTACCTAGAAACCACAAAGCAGAAAGGCCTCTGTCCTGAAGCCTTTCTTGTGTCAGAAAAGTTACAGCTGTACCTCTGACTGTTACAAAGCTGTGACACTGGAGACTTCTTCCATAAATGTTAAATAAATATCTCCCCACAGCAACCTTCACCATATCAGCGATTAGATGTTAGTCTTCATTAAATAACATGTCATTAACATGTAAATTCAATTAAATTTAATTCAGTTTTATTTATGTAGCACTATTAACAATGGACACTGTCACAAAGCAACTTTATTGAAATGGATCAACATGGATCAGCTTTTTAGAATGTATATTTATGGCCATGTTTGTGTTGCGTGGGATAACTGCTAAAATACCACACATAAACTGACCAACACAGGTGATATGTGAGCCTTAACCACTGAGCCACCACAACTAACTCAACTAGCTTGCATTGATTTAATCACTTCTACCACTGTATTAACTCACACTAAAAGATTGCATTGAATCAATGCAAGCTAGTTGTGGTGGCTCAGTTGTTAAAGCTTTGAGTTACAGCGCAGAAGGTCATGTGTTTAAAGCCCAGCACTGCAACACTGTTATGGTTGGGTTGTTGAAACAGATGCTTAACCTTTAGCTCAGTTATATCCTACATCAGCTGTAATTCACTATCTTAAAAAGCCCTAGCCAAATGAGCACATGTACTGGATTATGTGTTATTTTATACTATGTAAGATATTACAGTACTTTACTGTAAATATGTTTACAGTTGTTTAGTGTAAAAAATGTACAGTACTTTATTGGCAACATTATTGTCAGGGGCACTGTGGTGCACACACATTTCTGATGGATGGACATTTTCCACTCCTTAATCCCTCTTTCCTTCTCCCAAACTTTGCAGCATATTTTACAGTAGAACTGGTTCTGTGCATCATAGACACACTGTATATGATGCACAGAATCTGTTCTTTTGTAAGATATGCTGCAAAGTTTGGGAGAAGGAAAGGTTTTTTTGTTTGTTTGTTTGTTTTTTGTTTTTGTGGAGTTTTTTTTTTTTCATTTATAGCAAATAATTGGAATTTATTCATAGTCATAAATTCCAATTATTTGCTATAATACAAGAATATGGCAGCCGCAGAGGTCTTTTAAAACTAGTACAACACATGCACCCTTGATAGCCAGTGAATTATTCAGCTTTTATTGTTTTCTTCAGCAGGTAACAGCGCCAACCGGCCTTTGTAAACCCAAATGAAGCAAAAGTTCAACCTGTTTCATGCAAAAAAAACACCTATGGATTGTTTTTAATGTGCAGCAGGTGGCAGCATACAGCACCGTGATCGGAAAAGCGCGTCAAATTTTAAGCAACGAAGAAGAGCTTCCGGAACTCAGCCTCCATTTCACTCCATACATCGCCTTATTCCATAGATGAGTTAAGTGCGCTATGTAGGGAATAAGGTAATAGCGTATACTCCTTATATAGTGCACTTTACATCCTGTAGACAACCATTTGGAATTGAATCCGTGTTTAAGCTATACTGCAGTACTGTCTCTATTCGTTTGTTATATTTATTTAGAGAGAGAGAGAGAGAGAGAGAGAGACAATTATATAGTTAAGATCCTCTAGAAACAGTAGAAATCTCTTGATAATAACATGCATATGTCATCTGATGAAGCCGAAGACTGGTTTATGCAGTCATTAACCCTGTAAGTCATCAAGAGTTTTTCAAAACTGTGCATAAATGAATCAAATAAGCATGAAGTAAGCATCAGGTATCTGAGTTAAACATGATGCTTGGTAATGTTCAGAATTATTTTGACCATAAACCTAATGAGATTCCTGGGGTTTGTAAAAAAGATGGTTTCATTCAGCTTAGGGACTCATTATGTCTGTTCTCTCTCTTGCAGCTACAAAGACCTGCATGTATTTCAGCTCGAGCATCCAACCAAAACCATTGAGTGGACTGATGAAAAAAGTAAAGTATTGCTTTTCATGTAAAGTTAGTTTAACAGACTAGAGCCACTATCCTCTGGATTCCTGTACCTTATAACATCATAAGATATTTGTAATCTTTAACATACCCAGTTTGTACATGAAACATGTACATGCATATGGAGGTAGAGTATAAAAATGAATTAAGCTGTTATAGGAAAATAATCAATGATTGAGTGTTGTGTTGTGTTATGATGCGGCATTACTGTTACCACCCCGAAGTTGATTACTTTCCTATAACAGCATGTTACACACAGTTACACATTTTTTAAATCAGTTATGTGGACTATCCTCCATACAAGTCACTGTGTAAGGTGTTACTATAGAAACAATAACATTAGAAGGAGCACATTAATATTTGTAGTGCAGCTGCACTACTTGTGACATTTTCTGAGCAATCAGATTTGTGTATTCAGCAGTATTGTGGTACACGAGAGAACTCATAACTGAGCATACGGTAAATATGTTTATAGATTTTTTTTGTTGGAACTGTATGTGTTTTGTCTGAACTGTATGGATGCTTTTTCTGTTGCAGGTATTTGTGTTGCAGGCTACTCTTCAGAGAAGAATGAAATTTTAGAGCTGCTGTTGCCTTTGAAATTGTATGCAAAAGGGAACCAGGTGAGTCAATAACTAGACAAATTTCTATGTGTGTTATCAAAACTACAAACCCAATACAGCAGCTCAACCCAATACAATTTTCGTCTTAAATGTGCAAAGGGCCTCTGTCCAGAGCGGGACTTTAAAGTGCAGCATGGCGGATTCAGTGATGAGCCGGTTGAGTGCCTGAGACACATCTTCGGTAAACGGTAGGCTTACTGCCTCGCTTGGGCTACCTTCAGTAGAATCTTGCTAATGCCTTAACATTCTTTTTAAACTGATTTGCTAATTCATTTTGCTGTATTAGTGGGCAGGCAATACAGAGGCTTGTGCAGATATTTTGTAGCTCAGGACTGGAATTTTACACTGAAGAATATAACATCAGAAAATAGAACTTTTTATGCTTCCACCACCAAGTCCTTCCATGTGTCCATCATTCTAGTTAGTGCGACATCTCAAGAAAAAAATGATTGAATGTTTGTAGGATTTATATGGAAATATGAAAGTAATCAGCAGATGAACTGATTAGATTTTGGAATTGATTCAAACAGGGTCAAGGTCACAGCAAGGTCAGATGTCTGAAATAGTTTTTCTTGAATAGGTTCTTTCCTGTTTTAAGTATATTTTAAGGGTATTTCTAGCATATAAATTAGGAATAAGAAGGACTAGACTTGTGGCGTTAGTATCTCCCGACAAAAAGGAAAAAGGCCAAAAATTTTGACCAAAGAGCATAATAAACACGTCTACACTGAAGTGTCGATTCTAAAACTTTACAAATATTTTAAATAGCAATGAAAATTAGACAGTGAATAGAAACGCTTCTTAGCTGGCAGTAGAGCAACAGGGGAAAATGCCAGCCTTGTGGATATTAGACACCTGATCTGTAAAACAATTATATCAAAAATGTTATGTTCCCCCATCCCCCCTGCTGGGATATAAAAATGTGCAAATCAGCTGAATTGTTGTCTTTATGTAGATTTTAATCTAGCTGTGACAATAAGAGACTTTTTTTAAATTGTACGACAGGCTCATATGCCCTTTTCTTTTCCTGAAAGAATAGTGATATTATGACTATACATTTCCCTACATATAATCAGAAATAAGTGTTCCAGAAGCATCACCATTTAACTGTGATCTTTTATTTGCAGATGTGTGGTGACTAGCGGGCGCCACAATTCCAAACTCCAGGTTTGGGACATTGGAGAAGATAATAGTGGTATTTATTCAGATTATTTCAGCACTTCATTTGACTTAAAAAATACATAGTAGTGCAGTTCCCTTTTACTGTGTGTTGCCTAATTGTTAATGCCTTTCTGTTGCTATGCAAGCAGTTTGACTTTCAATCCTTGCAGATACTTTTTTTTCCAAATGGCAGTCATCTTCAGAATTGGCACCCATGGGAAAGATGCCTATATATTTTTATATATTATATATTATTATTATAATAAGATTAGATTTCTCTCATCTTCAGTGTTAAATTAAGCTAATTAACTACAAAAACATTTTTCATAACCTTTTTTTTTTTTTTTTTTTTTTTTTTTAAACCTGTCTTCACCAATGGTGCCAATAATTCTGGAGCTGACTGTATTTTTGGCAAATCACACTAAAACTTTGCCACCTTTGGCATCCAGATATTATCAAGAGGACAGGAGTTATAAACTGCAGTCACACATCAGCCACGGGCAGAAAACTTGCTTCTGGTTTCACCGAGGATCCTTCTGTTCTTCACGGCTCCACAATACGTGACGTTCAGCAGGCTGATGTAGCCTCAGGGAAAATGCTGTATGCAGTAGGTAATGATGAAGTGTGTCTTCTGCTTTATTTTTCTTTCATTTTCTGTCTAAACCATTGGTCAACTGGCAGACTAAAGTCTGGATGCAGACCCAGCAAAGTATTTCAGTGGGCCGAACTGAGCACTTACTAATAAATACCATAGCAGAGCCAATAAACATATATAAAAAAAAGCAACTCCAGTTTTCTAAACATGAACCAGTTTGGGTTCTGTAGTAGATCCTCCTTTTCCATTTACTAAATCACATGCATTTATGTAAATGATTTAGTTGAAGGCAGCTCACTAAACCAGAGACTAGCTACAGAGCTAGAGCTATTAGGTGAGAAAGGGAATAGTTTTTGCAAATATTTTGACCTTTGTGGTCTGATTAGTGAACTGATGATTGAAAAAATTGAGGAAAATAGAATGGTTGAAGACAAACATACAGAAGTGTGTGTTTATTCCCCGCATCAAATTCAAATGAGAGGTCTCATCTGTTCAGAGTTCAGTCAAAAGTGGTCACATCAAGCACCACTACAAAACAAACCGATCATTTCAAAATGTCTTATTTATAACCAATATCATTCATTAATTGGTTAAGCAGGTAACTGTTACTGCTATTCACTCATTAATTGCTTATCCATACTATTGTATGTGTAGAATTTTATGCAAGTGGACCTTTACAAATTTTGTTCTAAACTGAAATTCTATTTTGTTGTTCATAGAAACAGATTCACTGGATGTAGTGAGTGGTCTGCAGTTTGTGAATGCCAATACATTTGCCATTTGCGCAACTAATGGCACTCTGTATATGGGAGACTCAAGAGATCCAAAGATCAATCATTATGCTCTCTCAGAGAGTACGACTGGCTCACATTGGGCTTTTGGATTGAGGACAGTTGGGCCACAGTGTGACCCTGCCTTGTGCACTGTAGCAAGGCTTTCCTCCTCTGGTCAGGTAATTGTGTCTGATCTCCGAAATCCGAGCACTCCAATCGGACAAGCTCAGCTTAATCTGCAGCCAGATGATCCCAGCAGCGAGTTTCTGACGGTCACATGGGCTCCTGCTCTGGATAACCATCTCGCTGTTTCAGGTACGTCATATTCTTGTATCTTCCATTCTAACCTCAGGTCTTTGTTTGGAGAAATGGACTGACCATGTTGATGTCTTAATTTTAAGGATTTGACGGATCAGTGCACATCTTTGACACAAGAAGCTGGAGCACTGAGTCACAGATGCCTCAGCCCATTTTTGTGCATCGGGGTCACGACTTATGTGAAGAAAAGGCTGATGCCACTCTTGTGGTCACTACTCATGTTTGGCATCTATGGCGACCAAGAACCTTGCTCTCTGCAGCTTCAGATGGATCTATTCATGTTTGGGACTGGGTAGATAAAGATAATGAGAGCATAGAAAAATGACAAAAGATAATCTGATTCCTTTTTTTTTTATTTAAAGGCCAGGGATTTTTCAAATTATAGTTGAAACCTGTTTAACTAAAATATTTCTGTAGTTATTTTTTATTGTTAAAGAGAACTAGAAAAATGTATTTAACATATCATTGGCAATGATGAATAATAGTAAAAAAAAAAAAAAAAAAAAAAAAAGTTTGCTCAGTATGCCATTGGAAGAAAATCTTATTGTTTTGCTCACCCCCACTCCTAATCACTGGCTACATTCACATGCTGATTTGTTGTCAACCCAAAATGATTTTTTTTTTCAGTCCAGTAACTATATCTGAAAGGCTAATTACGTCTACTGGGTTCAAACTTTTACGTGACCACCAGCACCGAGAGCCAGTCAAACTGAAGCCTTCAATGTTCTGAGACATGTGGCCAGAAAAGTGTACAAATGATATCAGATGCATCATAGCCTCTGGGTGGAATGTCACATGCTGAGACTAGGAAGGAGACACTAGACATTTATTCCTTTTTATGCCAATTTTCCTAGGCCTCTGTCACATACCAGCTACAATTAATCAAAAAAGAAGATAAATGAATTTCACTTTTTTTGGCAATTGAATATTTTTGGTTACAGTATAAACACAGAAGTCCTGTATTTAAGCCAGAGTTTTCAGTTGTATCAGTATTACTGTGGACATTGCCAAGTGTAACTATAGCTAACATTAGTTTAGGATGTTTGCAGTTTTCCATTTCCTCAAAAAGCCCTGTCACCTCTGTCTTGCTCATTAGGAATCTAAATCTCCATCTGGATTTGTGACCATGTCTGTTGTTAAAAGCACTATACAAATAGAATTATAATGAACTATGATAGGAATTTATTCTGATTTAGATATACATGATGATTTTTCTAAGATTATTAATAAGCATGTAAACATAGCTACTGATTGTTCATGATATCACGGAGAGAAAACTCCACAAAGGCTATTTCTTCAAGTTCACTCTTCTTCCCACATTCCATGAGGCAAGCAAAGCGATTGGGCTCCTCACACGGAGACAGATCTGAGTATCCACTGGGGCCGTGATGGATGATCCATGGTTTGCTCCATCCAGAAGCAGTAAGAGGAGATTTATTCAAATACACCCCAAGAGCCTTTCTCTTCATTCTGTCAGTTGGATGGGTATAAAGGAGCCAAGTCTTTGTATTTGGTGTTAAACAGTGGTCTTGTTCCTCAGGGGCAGCAAAGCTCACCACACTACCCTGGCAGCCACGAGAGGGCTCTACTAGCTTCTGTGCAAAATGAGGTCGATCAAAAGCTGCTCCACTGCTCTCGCTCAAAGCCTCAACTCTATGACCTTTAGTGCTTCGTGCATTGCAGTACAGCTCACTCTTGGACTCCTGGCCTACAATCTCTGCCATCTCACACTCGCAAGACTCGGTACTTAATCTTTCTCCAAAGTACCACGTCGTCCCACAATCTTCACTATAGAATGCAAAAGCATGGGATTTTACATAAAGTGGAAAATGACAGGGGAAACATCGACAATGAATATAATAGACATAAGCAGGAATGATGAGTCTGCCAGTCTTCATTTGAATGCCGTGCCCAGGTCCAACAGCAAACGTGGCCCAATTTCCAATCTCATGTCCAATCACACTTTCTGTCAAGTCTGTCGTGCTGCTCCAATTCTGCCCTCTGTCCTTGCTAGTGACATAACACAGCCGAGCCTTGTTCTTACCTGTGCAAATCTGGTGATTCTCAGTGGTCTTACCCAACACACAGATAAAGAACAGAAAGAGTGTCTTAGATTCTTTCTCATACACCGGACACGGGTTCATGGTGCGATGTCTTGGCAAACAAGCTGTGCTAAGCTCCTGAACAGGTGACCACTGAAAAGAAAAATTAGCATATCTATGACATGTCTTTGCCAAATGAAAGTGAAACAATCAATCAGTGTTTGCACTAGCATCACCTGAATGGACCCATTCTGCCGTGTTCCCCTCCTCATGACCAGGAGAGTGGCGTCCTGATCACGTGATGATGTTCTTTTCTCAGCAAAAGCAAGAAAAGTTTGGCCATCATTAATGTAGATTAGAGCTGGGATTCTGTATGTTATACCTCTTTTCTCTTTTCTGAACAAAGTTGTTTTTGGTGGTTCTGCTTGGAGTACTTGGGAATAACCTCTCAGTGTCCTGTTTTCCATTTCTCCTGGAAACAGATAAGAATCAAATGTTATAACTTTCCATTGCTGAACAGTCTTGTGTTTAAACTCACAAATACACACTGGTAAAATGATCATTTTACTGATTATATAATCTTTGTATGGTTAATTGATTTCTGGTCAAAGAGTTAAATCCCAGCACTTCAGCTTAAGCCCTAAAAATATAATATACAAAGCAATGAGCAACTGACTAATTTTCAGTAACTACTTCTCCTGGTCAAAGTCTTAATAGATCTGGAGCCCATCCCAGTAACACTGGGCATGAGGTGGGAATACACGCTGGATGGGACCAGGAGCATTGCTAGGGTTGGAAGAGATAAGGTGATTAGCCCCCTCAGAACAAGACCACTCCCCCTCGCTCCCTGACCCAGAGATTAATGTTCAAAACGGTAAAATTATTTTATGAATGATTAGCAGATACCACACCAATACCTATGGTATTCTGCATTTATTGCATTCTGAACACAGTAAACAAACTCACACTTGTTTCCCAGTACTCTACTTGTCTGTACTGGTTATTACCTTCTTTCTTCTTCTTGTCTCTCTAGTCTGTCTGCCCTCTTACATATTAATATTAATATATAATATTCTTCTTGTTTTCATTTTTCTCACTTTTGACTGTCTCTTCCTCTTGCTCATCCTCCCTTACTTTGTGGCTGTTCTCCTGTCTTGCCTTTCTACTGTATCTCTCTTTTCTCTCCGTTCATGTAGCTTTATATGTTCTTTGTCTCTCTTCTCGTCTGTTTTTTTGTCTCAAGTTCATTTCTCATTGTCTGTGTTTTATATCTTCTTCTTGTTTGTCTTTAAGTCCTGAAATGTGATTTGATATGTAACGCCCCCTGCCCTCCTAGGATTTGCTTCTCCCGAGTTCTGTTAGGGTGGAGCACCAGGTTCAGGTAATGTCTCTTGACGAAAATATTAAAGTTATTACTCCTTTCTAGTATTAATATTAATTATGAGCTAAACTATTCTTTTCCTTTTTGTAACAGAATCAGATGGATGCTCTCAGCAGACCTACATGAACGGATTTCACACGCCAGGTAAGTATAGGTAAGTATCAAAATTACAAAAATTATTTATTAACACATAGATAGATAGATAGATAGATAGATAGATAGATAGAAAGTATGAAAGGAGAAAAACAAAAGAAACTATTCACTATGTATGACAGTGTCACATGGATCAAAACCCCCAATAAAGAGAGATGTTCATCTTCAGGTGTCTCTGTGTGACTTATTTCAAATACTAATCAATTAATAAACACACTAACTAATTACTTTATATGACTCTTTTTAATAAAAGGTCAATACCCTCTGTAAAGGGTGAAATGTGTATCACAGACTATGTACCGGGTGATTAAAAGTGCAAATAAGACAAATACAAGAGTTTACGAAAGCATTCAGATTTCAAACAACTCTACAACTAATGACTTGTACACACACACACACACACAGACACGCATACACACACCAACACCAGCGATGCAGGCCTGAGACGTTGCTAGGGTGCGACTGCAGCCTCCTCTGAATCGCTGTCTCCTCTCCCTCGGAGCCAGAGGAACTCTCGATCGCGAGGAGATCAGGGCTCTACCTGGGATCTGTCCTCCAATGATGTCAGTGATGTCCTCCTCCGAACCACGCCCACTCACTCCCGTCTCTCTCTCTCTCTGCAGTTCATCCGCCGTTAACCGTAATAACCAACTTTCCGTTCAAACATAAACAAACACGGCAAGTGCCGTCTCGCGCGACACTAAATCTCACAAACTCACATAAAATACTCAAAATAAACACCTAAATGTATTAAAAACACTCACACAGTGAATTCCAAAGTGAAAACACCCAGCATACAAACAAAATAACTTCACTAAAGAGTTTTTTTCAACGGAGGAAAACTTGCGGAACCGTTCTCCTCCGCCGCTTCACCTGTTCTTCCCTTGAATGATAAATCAACCATCCAATCAGAATCCTCCTTCCAGTATGGGAGGCGGGACCACAACTTTTACAGCTAATCAGATAGGAATAGCTTTGCTCAACCATATCAGTATACAAACATTATAATAAGGGGTTCTCACTCTTAAAGAGACAGTTACATACAAACTCAAACCTTGTCCTGTTGAAACATGTACATAGATATTAATCAAAGATACTGTCAATCAGTAATATCTTTAGTAACCCATATTTACCCAGGGTTACATATATTATGGTGTAAGCTGTTAGCTTATATGACGCATACTGCAAGCAATGTGCTACAAGGCTACAAACATATTCATTAGGACAAAGTGATGAATTAACTGAGGTGTAGCAAGCTAGCCAACCAATCTCTGATTTAACTATTAATTATAGCTTGCTCAAGTAGGAACAACTGATTTGGCCAGCACTAGATACCACCACAGTAACAGATGTTATCAGACATTTGCCTATGGCTATATCAAATCTAGATAAAATAGCTAGCTAGTAAGTTAGCTAGATAGTCATTTACAGCAACACCGCTCTGAATAATGTAAGTGTATTTATACATTTATGACGTATATTTTATTGATTCAAGTTATTTAATTTCGCCAAAACTACAAACTTAAAAAGTGACATTGTAAACTGTGAAGAGTTATTAAGCTTAGAAGTTAGAATTAAATTCTCAATTTCGCTGAACAGTTGTATTATTGTTAATAATGCCTGCTGTTTAACGCGGTTGTTGAAACCTGCAGACTGACAGCAGCACCCCCTGGCGGCCAGAACAGGAACTGTTCCACAGCAGGCTGATTAAATACCTGACCCATAAAGCCAGGGCTTCAGAAGTGCAGGGAGCCGAATGAACGTGTGAGGAGAGGAGTAAGTGGTAATCTACCACACGGACAGACGACTTTCTAGTACTGGGAGAACAAATTAAAACTCATAAAACCTATTTTATTTGTGAAGTGAACCGTGTTCAATCTACAAAAAGGTCAGGGGCTTTTGACAATACCCTGGATGGGACGCAAATCCATAAGGGCCACCATGCACACACACACACACACACATTCATTCACACCTAGGAGCAATTTATCTTAGCCAATCTATCCACCTAATGTTTTTAGGAGGAGGAGGAAACCCACGCAGACAGGGGGAGAACATGCACACAATCTCCACCAAGACAGTAACCTAAGCCCAGGATCGAACCTGCGACCCTGGGACCCTGGAGCTGTTCACTCAGTTCACTGTGACAGCTCTAAAAATTCAGCAAGGAAAACTAGTCTACAATAAAGTTACACTATACAGCCAAAAATGTCTGGACCCCTGACCATCACATCCATATGTGCTTGCTGAACATCCCATTCCAGATTTATTTCCCCTCTCTGCTGTCTTCTGGGTTTCCACTAGATTTCAGCTCGGGTAAGACAGATCCATAAGAAAACCCCTGCTAACTTTAGCTGTGAGAGAGTGACAGAGTGAAATAATTCTCTTTTACCTGCTTGTGGACTTTGGTTCCGTGTTTAGCGCGACTGCACTGCACGGTCCCCCGGACTGCCTGCTCGCGAGGGTTTGTGTGAACGCTGCTTTCTGTGCGCTGCGTCCCTGCGCGCTAACGGACAGGATCTTTGGACTGCGTGCGTTAATCGTTGACCGACTGCATTATGGGAAATGTTGTCATTCCAACAAACCCGGCGGCATGTCTTTGAATTAGTTTAACGCTTTTCTGTGAAAATGTGACACAGATGTTTTTAGTGTTGATAATACGATCTTGATTTTTCTACAAAATAGTCAAAACAGTATGAAAGTTTTCTACATTTCCTGAAGCAACCATGCAATCTACTACAACTCCCAGTTTTCTTCCGCGTGAACGAAGCTTCTCACTTTAACTGAGTGTGGACGTCACCCGATTGCATTATGGGAAATGTAGTCATCTAAAGAAAATGACGTCATTTCTTTGAACTAGCTTAAAGATTTTCTGAAAAAGAATAACAGGAATGTTTTAGTGTTGATGGCATGTTGATGAAATGTTACACTATACAGGAAAATGTTATAATTTTTTTTTGCAATTCTAGCAGCAACTGTGTAATATACTACAACTCCCAGATATCTTTTGTGTTTGTCGCTAGGAGACCAGTCTACAACAATCTGCTTCAGTGCTGGTAATGTACATTATATAGGCTAGTAGATTATATATTTGCAGAATGTAGCATATGTTGGTGGTTGATGTTGGATTAGTCCTTTTCATAGTTTTTTTGTTTTTCTCAGGTATTTAGACTAAAAATGGCTGGTTTGGGAGTCTACAAACTGGACAACGGAGAAAGTTTTCCTACGAATTGTTTTCCTATAAGGTCATTTCATCAGAGTAAAGAAGGTATAGGCATAGACACTCTTCTATTATATTATGCTATTTTGTACAAATATGAACAGTATTAGTGCAAGTGTAAGAATATGGAACCTAGTTATATCTCACAGTGTTTACAGGTTAGGTCAGGAAAAGGTCAGAGATGCCAATTGGCTTATTAGTTCATGATACTGAAGGGATTTTGGTAAAATACACTGAAAATTGGGGGGGAAATAAAAAAAAAAAAAAAATGGAATATGTGGTCGGTCAGATTTAAGAAAAGATATTACATATAGTTTGCATAAAATATTTCTCATCAAATTTCTCATCAAAATGTGATTTCATTGTTTGTACTATTCAAATAAGTTTGTAATTACTAGTTTATATAGCTTAAATGTGAGCAATTCTAATAGTATTAACAGCAGTGCAGCGGTAATGTGGCTGTTGCAGATCACCAGCGACTGGGGTTCAAGTCTCAGTTACATGATCAATTCATGTTGGATGTACAAAAACAAGTGGTGTTCATGTGACTCAATCCCAATCGTTTGGAAACAATGTACGCACTTAAGTAAATTCAGCAAGCCTTTTTTTCAGTGTATCCACACCACAACAAAAATTTAAATCATCATCAGTTTGATATTATATCCGCACATTGCACAAGAGACGAACGCTGCATGGCTTATTTTAAGAATAACTAACAGACCTTCATGAATAGCAAATTTCTTGTGTAAGTGCACCTACGAATGATTTACGAATAAATCAATTCATATCCATTTTGATAAATGAAGCCCATCGTTTTTGTCACTAATAGAATAGAGAACAGAATTCTCTATCAGAATAGAAAATAATAGATTATAACTTACTTGTTATAGACAGAAGTCGTCTTTGGTCATGGCACTACAAACAATTTATTCATTTACAAAATAGTGCTGTGCCAACTATTTATGGATTTGCAACATACAATAATTTCCATCAAGCACATGGACAAAATGAAGTGCTGGTAGTGAGTTCTACTTGGAGTATACGTTAAGTTGAGTGACTTTCTCCTTATACCTGATTCCAGTAAATTCTAGAGGGCTGCTGACCTTTGTGTGAGAGTAGAGTGGTGTACTAATACTTATGTGTGTATGAAGTTATGAAATGTAGAACCTAGCACTACACAGCAGTTCCTAAAGTCTGGTCCAGACTAGGCATTGTTACCTTAAGACCTGATATGGAATTATCAGTTAGGATTTGGCAAGCGGATGTGCCTGGGGTGGTGGCTAAGTAGGGTTAAGACTTATAAAGACCAGTAATAGAATATCGTTGGTGTAAGGGCTGGTGACCCCGAATGGGAATGGAACACTGGTCATGGTGTTAATGACCCAACAATGTAACCACTGAACAGGCTAGGCTGAACAGGCTAGGCTGGACTCAACTGCAGCGAAACTCCAAGAGACAGAGCTGGAATATAACAGAAAAATTCTTTTATTCAGAAAGATTCACCAAAAGGGCAATTCTTTATTTCTGACATAAAGAAGTCGTCTTTGATCATTGCACATCAAACTAATTATTGAGTTATTTTAAAAATTTTATATAATTATAATTAAAACAAATAGAATTTCTATCAGGAATGCTAAAAAATAAAACTGGTAGTGAATAGTCTGGAAATAGACACGAAGATGGAGGAAGTCACTTGTATTACTGTAAATATCAACAAAAAAGATTTTTAAAAAAGAAGTGTGTGGGTGGGTCAGACGATCAGACGATCAATGGCGATCACTGATCGGTTACTAGGAACAATGGTGATCAATGATTACAAATAATGATGATCAGTGATTAGTCATTGGAAACAATGATGATCAGTGATTGGTCATTGGGAACAACGGTGAACAGTGATTGGTCATTGGAAGCAATGACGATTAGTGATTGGTCATTGGGAACAACAGTGAACACTGATTGGTCATTGGAAGCAATGATGATTACTGATTGGTCATTGGGAACAACGGTCAACAGTGATTGGTCATTGGAAACAATGATGATCAGTGATTGGTCATTGGAAACAATGATGATCAGTGATTGGTCATTGGGAACAACAGTGAACAGTGATTGGTCATTGGAAACAATGATGATCAGTGATTGGTCATTGGGAACAACGGTCAACAGTGATTGGTCATTGGGAACACAAATTCACAGAAATGCAACTCAGTCAGGCTTTACACACTACAGCTGGTTGGGAGTCAAATGAACCTGCTTTCTCAACTTGTATAATCAGCAACTGTAATGTGATCTGGAGGACCGTATCAAGTGTACAACTGTTACTGGAATCAGCTCAGAAAGTCACTAGATTTGTTGCTAGGCTCTTTTTTGAAAAGTCGCTAAAGAGGCCTAAAAGTCACCCAAAAAAGAGTCATTAATTTGGAAACACTGTTTGCCACCCACATGGGCAAGCCCCTTGTTGAGAAGTTATTCTTGTTTTCTCTTTAAAGGAGCAGGGCATTGGTTAATTGCCCACAGAGGAAGTGTGGAGGACCGACACAAGATCCTAAAGCAGCCAATATCAGAAGAACACTTTCGCACAGGACCGTCGGATCAGTCTGAGTGTGAAAGTCTTGCGCAAAGGAAACAAAAAAGTTCTGGAAACACTTTAAATGGACACATTTTGGTGAGAAAGACTGCCAGTTTTTGTTCATTATTCATCACATTATTCATCTAAAATACACTCCACATTTTCAGGTCCACTTATCATCCAGGTCACTTTTAGGAGTACAGTGACTGACTGTATGTGATGTGTACTGGATTAAAATGGCTAATGTTTGTACAATCTATGCTTTTATTGCATAGTCTATACACTGTTTAAAATTTGAACTGAATATGAAGTGTACTTCTCTTATTCGTCTCCAGATGGCTCTGCATTGTGTGGACAAACCGTCTGATCTCTGCTCTGTGGACATAAGTGAAAGAAAGCTGGAGTCGGTAGGACTGATGACTTGTCATTCACTGCATCTCTTTGGCTTTCACACACACGCTGTTGTGATTCGCAGTTTCTTTCTTTATAACAAGCCTCATTATCAGATCCAAAAAGATTTGGCTTTCTTAAATTTTGATTCCTCTGATCTAATTCATCCTTGTTTGGACAGGTTACATTAGAAGGTTTGGAGGAATTTGACAGTGTTGCTTATGTGAATGCTTCTGACAACTATTTAACCCTAGGTAATATGCTTTCACTTTTCATATCATGATGATTGCTAAAATATAATCACATTTTACACTATTTCACAATAATGAAAAAACATAATCAACAACAGACTGGAGTGATGAGGTCAAACATTACTTTCCTATAACAGCACGTTCTGAAGCACGTTCTACTTGTGTTGTTGCTAACTTCAGTTATTTGGCTCAGTGGAGTTTTGAAGGAATTGTTTTCTATCTGTCTCCTGTTGCTCTTCTTGCTGGTGCAGATCAGATCTTCTTCTGTATATTCTATTTTGAACATGTATGGTTGGATCTCAATACACAACTCAAAAAAAAAAAATCTGATCTGATGCATCATTCTGTAGCTTGAGTAATCCATTCACTTAATCATTTACAATAATTTACTTACAAAGCAAAGTGATTGCTTATTAGCAGTAGCAAGCTAGCTGTCTCACTTCCCTGAACATACTGTTATCTAATGAGCAAGGAAAAGCTCCCAGAGACAACAACTGGAAGAGAGGAACCACTCTCAAAAGGGAACTCTTCCTCATCCGAGTGACACCGGATAGTATGATTATAAAAAAATAATAATAATTTTTAAAAACTAGGAACAAAGAACAACACAGAGCACAGGCCATATGAGCTGATTTCAGATCAGATTTCAATCCAGCTAACCTGGGACACATTTGATTACAAGTGGAAATGCATGTGGCAAAAAAAAAAAAAAAAACAATCAACTGACATGAAATAACCAGATGTAAACTTGGCCATTGATCAAAACTGATCTGGTCTTTGTGTGATATTTTTAGAGGCTTTTAGCAGGTTTCCTGCACTGAGGGAGCTGGAGTTGTCTTTGAATGGCCTCAGCACAGTGGAAGTTAATGCTGTAGATTTTCCTAGATTAGAGGTAGGTCTTATGCATGGAATAAATGCTACTGAAATCAGAATCTGCCATGGTTAACACGAATGACATGAATTGCTGGTCTGAATAGGTTTATGTTGCATGGTGCTGGATGATAAGCCAAACTTTTTTAATGAAAATGTTGTTGTTGTTTTTTTTTTCCTGGTGCAGCTAGCATGATCTTGCAGGTTGGTTGCTTAGCGCAGGGGTTCTCAAACTTTTTGCAGCCAGAAACCCCTTTAACTCTAAAATAACTTTCAATAGCCCCCATAATCACAATCCAACTATTCCAATATTAGACTCCTTTTTAAATGACACAATATTTACAGACTTATTTATTTTTAATTGGTTATTGCGGTTTGGATTAAAACCCATTTAGCCAGTCATATAGGCTAATAATTATAAGAACCCTATTATAAGCATAATAACTTTGATAATAATGGATTGTGTTTAGCATTATTGTAACGAAGTAAAAAATATTTAAAATGGATAGTTTCGGTTCTAAAATTTGATTGGCTGAGCAGTGTTTCAAACCATTGTAAAATCCTTGATATACACACCACATTCACAATAAATGAATTCTGTATTAATGCAGCAGCTTTTAAACCTATAAAACCATTGTTCTTCAACCAAAAAGTCATTGTTCTGTCCATCCATCAGTCAGCCTTCCCCTATCATGTGACAGCTACCAACCTGGGACAGGTGAAGGCCTCACATTTCCCCTGAAACATGTAAAGCTAGCCAACTGCATCTTTTCTAACGGCTACTCAGGGCAGGATAACACACTAACTATCTGCACTTCTCAGTATACATGGACTTCACTCTAGTGTTGCTGTGATTAAGTACAACATCACTCCACCCAGAGAGCAAAGCCAATTTTGCTCCCATGGCTCCTGGCCACAGATGGCTGTGGCATTGTTGGTGTAAGGGGTGGTGACCCCGAACGGGAATGGAACACTGGTCATGGTGTTAAAGACCCAACAATGTAACCACTGAACAGGCTAAGCTGAACAGGCTAGGCTGGACTCAACTGCAGCGAAACTCCAAGAGACAGAGCTGGAATATAACAGAAAAATTCTTTTATTCAGAAAGATTCACCAAAAGGGCAAACAGACACAAAAAACAATCCAACCATAAATCAGCTGAATGTTAAGTCCAAAAAACAAGCAAAAAGGCACAAAGAGGCCAAAAAATAATAAAAGATTCCAAAAAGGCAAAAAACATAAAAGATGCCAAAAGTAAAAAAAAAAAAAAAAAAGGAGACAGCAAAAGATAAAGCACTTAGTGGCAAAGGCAAAAAAACAACAACCAGTGGCTAGGTACTCATATGAGGAACATGAAGACACAGCAGTGAACAAAGAAAGATGAGGTATAGTCTTGCAAATCGGGCAGGTGAAAACTATAACAAAGGTTAACAGGCAAGTGGAAAAAAAGGACAACACAAAGGCAGAATTTCTCCATCTAGTGACCAGAGTCTATACAGTCAAAAATCCTATAAACAGTTAGGATTCAATAAGGCCAACACCAATTATGTTGCTTAGCAACCAAAGCTTACTGTTGGCATATTATATTGCATGATGGAAGAATTGTTTATTATTAATGGTTATTAATAATGAATTTCATTATTTATTGATCACTGTATTTTGGCTGCTGGTGTATAAAAGCCATGCTTACGTAACCCCTTGACCACTTTGAGAACCACCGGCTGAGAAACAGCGTGCATTACAATGGTCATGCTAGTGAGTAGCTAAGCTACTCTAAGCTTTTTTTTTAATAGGCTGTGCTAAAAATAAAGAATAAGATATTCCCCTAAATTGTTTCCAGCAAGTTTCTGATAATTTTATTGTTTTTTTCTTGCACTAGGTCCTGGACCTGTCCTATAATAATTTATCAAGTGATGGTATATTAGCCATTGGCCTTCTACCAAGATTAAAGGTCCTCCATCTGACTGGAAATGATCTGCAGACACTTCCGCCTTATATGGCTGGCCCTAATACTCCCCATGGTGATCTGTACGTGTTGTTTATTACAGTCTACTGCTTTGTATTTAATGTCATATTTACACAATAAAACACTGACATACTTCATTTCAACAGGGTTCCCGAGTCCAGCGAATTGTTTCAGACTCTTGAAGTGTTGATGCTGGATCATAATAAACTGTCTTCTTGTGTCTTTAGAAGTCTTTCAAATCTAAAAAGGTTAGTTATTTCCATCACAATCATGCTGGGAATGTATTGTTTGCATTCCAGCTATTTTCACAGAAAGATGTCTTCATTTTTGCACTGATTTCAGGCTTCAACACTTAAATTTAGAAGGAAACTCCATCTCTGAAGTCCCTTATCTTCAGTCGATGCCACTGCAACAGGTGCCAGGTGCTTCAGATCTGGAAATAGTGGTCACCACAAAAGATAACATCGTGTTCAGTTAAATAATACTCCACTGGAAGACCTTAACTTTGCATTAATTCTTTTTTTTTTTTCCCCCACTCAGGCTGCTCTGATTCTGATTCCCGAGTGAACCAACAGAAGCATTTTAATATAGAGACTGATATGGAATCACCACAACTGGTATTAATATTATTGTACATTATATAATAACATACGTATATACATTATATAAGAAATCTATTTCATTTTAAGTAGAATTTCTGCTTCTGACTTGACTAAATTTTTAGGAGAATGAGGAAGATTTCTGTCCACCATTTCCAGAGCTTCGATATCTGAATCTGGCTAACAATAAGGTCTGTTTACCATCTGCTTCCAGCTGTGACAGTTTTAGTGTATAAAAAAAAGCAGTGGTTTAAGAGGAGTGGCAATTATTTATTTCATATTTTCCCAGATATTTGAAGAAGAGGCATTATTGGCTGTGGCATTATTTCCTTTGCTCAGCGAGCTTGTTGTCCACTCAAACCCACTGACTACAAAGAGGAGTGGTAAGCTCTCTATGTGTGCAGCTTTGTGTTTTTTTTTTTTGTCATGGTCATACTCAAATTTCTTAATGTTTTTTTCCTACTACTTTTATGTTTTAGGTGACCCACCAATTTTGACCTGGTTTCTTCAAGACAGACTTGGTATTAAAATAAGACATAAGAAGTCAGCAGATATTGTAAAACCACATGTTGTGCTCCCTGTCAACCCTAAAAGAAAGGTTATTTATCCATTTATGGATCTAATATTGTTTATTTTCATTATGCCAGGGCTCTGATGAATTCTCAAATCTGAATGGTCAGATGTTACTGGTTGATTGTGTATAACAGCAGGGCTGAAAGCTGCAAATCACAGGTTTATATTAATGTACTTGTTCTAATTTATTATCGTTTCTGTAGTAACAGCTTACACAGGGACTTGTATGGCAGGCAGTCCTTGTAATCTAAGACTAAGACTACAGATTTAAAAAAATTGTTATTTAACTAATCATCGATGAGTTTTCTGTGAGGTGACTTTATTTAATATTTATGTAAGTAGTCTCCAGTGTCAGTGGTTCGTATCAGTCAGATGTAAAGCTGTAACTTTAAGTTTTCCGTCATGGGAAAGTCTTCAGGACAGAGGACTTTGCCCTTTCCAGTTCCTCTGTAGCATGGCAAGCAAGTTTCTGTGTTATTCAAGGGAGAGAATAATGTAAGTTATAACAGAAACTAATTTATTCCACAGTCCACAGCATTAAATGTAACTGTAAAGAGATAAAAAGCTTGATGTGTCATTCTTTTAAAAATGTAGTTGTTGGCAAATTTTTGCAGTACAAAAGGAATAAGACTTTATGAAGTGCTGTTATTGTAAAATAATCAACTTCAAGGTGGTAACAGTAACTGTTCACCCTGTGGAACTGCAATATTACCACATGTCTCGGAGGCCTGAAGTCATAACATGGCTCCTCAGCTCTCCATGGAACTTTACTGCCACTTCTTTTTGCACTAATGTTCAATGTATGATTCAACTTTGACATGGTACCATGCATAGACTCATGATTAGTTTCTGTGTCAAATGACAGGATAGAGGAAACGTACTGGCTTAAACTTCCTAAATAATAATGCGTTCAGTTGCATCTTCAGCAATTTAAGGAGTATGCTTCTGAAAAGACTGGGGAGACTGAGGAGAAAACATTGCAAGCTTCATTTGAAAGTAGTGTTTTATCTGGAATTCAGACTTAACACAGAATAGGGCAGGTACATGTTTATTGCTTGAATCTGCCATGAATTACTTGAATACTGCAAGTTGAATCTGCCAATCATTAATCAAGTGACAGAACTTGATAAGTAGTTATAAGTGTAAATTAACCTCAGTGTTACATTGATCTTTTCCTCTTACAAATGCAGGTAAAAACTAAAATCCCAAAGGTGCTAAAGGCTTCCTTGGTCACAGCAGCCTTGTGTGCTTCAGAAATCCCTTCTACAGACAGAGGTACTGAACAAAATAACATACATCAGCCATCAGATTCGAAGTCCACTGACACACTGCTCCCCAGCTCCTCGCAAATCAACACTGAGGAGATGGAGAAGGAGAAAGTTGTCACTGCTTCCAGTGTATCAGAGCCTTTGGAAAGGGAAAATTCTGAAATCCACAGTGAGAGTCAGCAAAATGAAGAACCGTTCTTTGTAACAGAGGTATTTTATTTTAATTATACTATTACAGGAAATTGAACAGCAGAAACAGTTGATGTATGAGCAGAAGTATTTAATCACCTAATTAATTAAGATTAAAGCTTAATTGTGGGGAAGTGGTAGCTCAGTGGTTAAGCTGTTGGACTTCTGATCAGAAGGTTGAGAGTTCAAATCCCAGCACTACCAAGCTGCTACCACTGGCCCCTTGAGTAAGGCCCTTAACCCTCAACTGCTCAGTTGTGTAAATGAGATAATTGTAAGTTGCTCTGGATAAGATCATCTGCCAAATGCCATAAATGTAAATGTTAACTATATGGCAGATCAGGCAGAATGTTCCACCTAGGCTTGTTAACATCACACCCAATTTAATTCTCCATCACTATTTGATTTTTGGGTATATCAGTCTGAATTTCAAAAATTTCCACTACTGCTACTCTTATTTTCTTTACAATTCCCCAGGTAAATGAGTTGCTTGAACCTGAGAATCAGGACAGAACAGAGCAGATAGCAGACATCACTCATCTTGGGAGAAATGATGCAAAACAATACCCAGAGAAACTCCTTGGTTATGAAGCCCTATTAGATGATAATCTGGACTTAGACATGCCCAAGCCTGTTGGTAAGTGATGGCTTTATTAATCTGTGATGGTAAGGTAATATTTAAGGAGGTAATATTTATGGCTTTTTTTTATGGTTTGTCAGGAATCCAGCAGACCGTGAGCGTTCTGGAGTACACGCTGAAGAACCTGCTTGTGTACAGAGATTCCAAAGCAAATCTTGATCGTCTACAGAAACCATATAAAGAACAACCAAAAAGAGTAAAACTTTATATTCTTTAACTTTAGATTCCTGCACGTATTCAGTCTGGCACTGGCCGAATGTTGTGATTGCCTCACACAGTGAATGTCCTTCTTTGATCAAGTTGTTGCATAGTTGGTGAAATGGACTTAACCAATTCAGTTTGTAATCAGATACTGTCATAATGTTTGGAATATTTAAATATACTAATAAAAAGATATTAATAAGAAACTTTTTAGCTAACAGACCAGAAGTGACTCAATTAATCAGAGATAATTTCCCCACCAATGACCTTTACCTCAGGTGATGAGACAGACTGATGTGATAATGCAGATAATCAAAGTGAGAACCCTTACAATTTCCCATTGTAAACTTATAATTCTTTAAAAATTTGACAGTAATGGTGTTTCTCCATAAGTAGATTAGGTTATAAATGCAGAAGTAGGTGGGGGCCTTTCAGTGGAATTGGAATGAAATCTTTAAATAATCTCTCTCGTCACCCTTGGGGCTAACCAGACTTTAAAAGAACTTTAGTAAATTTCCTTTACTAAATAATACACCAATTTCAGTTCAGGAAAGTCTGTAGTTTTCAGAACTATGTGTAATAGTAAATGTCAAAATTGAACCATGTGAACAGTTTTCCTGCACCACCCATATTCAGGAGCTCTGCACAGGTCTGCACAGTTAAATCAGATGTCACTGATCACAGAAATCACCCAATTCAGATAGACTCCATCCCTCCAGGATGAAGTTGGCCGTCTTGTGCTGCAGCATATGACTTGTTTTTGCAGGATTTGCTCTTGTCTGGTCTGGTTTCTTCAAAATCTTGATTTACCAGAACTTGGCTCAATGGTGCCATCCAGGGGTTAAAGTGAAAGGGAGCTCAATGGAGATTAGCTCCTCCATCTTCAGTTTATGTG
The DNA here is from genome assembly GCF_027358585.1 of Pangasianodon hypophthalmus. NCBI lineage: Eukaryota > Metazoa > Chordata > Actinopteri > Siluriformes > Pangasiidae > Pangasianodon > Pangasianodon hypophthalmus. The sequence goes on from NC_069724.1 coordinate 10,082,543, forward strand.
AAATCAAGCTGGGTTGAGCTCAGGTGCTTGATAATTTGATGAAAATATAGACCATAGCATGGCATTATGGTGATAATAATGATGATATAATATAAAGTTCATTTGACATTACTTTCCATGGTTTGAGGTGCTGGTGTGATGACTTAGATATTCAGTTTGAATGATGCGCAAGTCTTTCTAAGCTTCCCCTTTAGTGCACAACTAAAGAAGCAAACTTCAGACACCAAACATGTGTTGGCTGATTGACTACTATAGTCAGCTGTTAAATAAAAAGTGTTATGAATAATCAGTGCAACTAGCATTAATGATTTAAGGTTTTTTGCTTGCTTGTTTGTTCTGACAAAGTAAAATTATTCTTTTTCCAGACAAGGAATTTGCTTCCTGCAAAACCACAAAAACGGAAAGGAGAGAAAGTTAAAGAAATTCTCACAGAAATGAAGGAAAGGAAAACAATAAGTGAAGTCCCTTTGGGTAAGCTTCAGTATTTCTTCAGTATCTTTAGTTTACCTGAAGAATCGGATTACTTTTAAACTCCTGTTGCCAGTTAATTGTTTTGTTTGCAGGCTGGGGTTTAGGCATTTTGCATACATTGGATTGAATATAACTATTTATACCACAGTATTGTTGAATTCTTAATTTTGATTGGACAGATGGTGTTGACTAATTTTCTATAACAGCAGCAATTGCACAATCATTGGCCAATACAACAATTTGAAATGTCCTGAAAAAGATAGAAAGCACTGGTGTACTAACAACCAGACATAGCGCAGGTCAGCCAAGGAAAACAACAGCAGTTGATGACAGAAATGACATTGAGAGAGCTGTGAAGAAAAACCCAAAAACAATAGTCAGCCAGGCAGTGACATCACCAACTACCTCCACAGAAGTGAGACACCCCCCCAAACAAACAACGAGTTTATTCTAAAATGAATAAAACATTTTAATTGCTGGCAAATTCCTGTGGTATAAGCAGAATAAAACACTTCTGGATGTACTGTCATAGGAAAATAATCAACTTTAGGGTAGTAAAAGTAACTCAACTTCACATCAGGTTGCATCACGCCAACTTATCGTTGATTGTTTTTCTATAACAGCATGCCCCCCAAGTTTTTATTCTTTACTTACTGGTGGTTCTTGCAGTCATATTTCCATCTCTGGCTTATGAAATTTCAACACAAAGCTGCCACTTCTTTTCTGAAACCCACTGTAATGGAGAAATGATCTGTTCTTCTATCTATAATTATCTGTTCTGCTCTGTTCATCAAAGCTCTTCAACAAAGCTCTTTCATCTCTGTTCTAATCACTGGAGTGCATTTATAGGCATGGCGCCTGCTCTGACTAAAAAATAAACATGTCTTCTTACTTTGTGTTTTGAATGTTAAGGGTATAACCTCTGTTAGCTAATGTTTGTTGCATCAAGGAGAAGTGTTATGACTTGATCTGTCTCCAGCTTAATCAGAAAACAACTGAAAGAAACTGTAGTAGAAGCCTGGAAAATCATCACAATAGAAGAATGTAACAGTTTGGTGATTTCTGTAGGTTGCCAGCATGGGATGTGCAACCAAATATTAAGTCTTAGTCTTAAAGTAAATTACAGTAAATATCTGTTCCAGTACTTTTGCTCACGTAAAAATTGGGTGGTCTGACAAGAAAGGTGCCATGTTCTAAGTTGTTTAACACATCTAGATGTAAATCTCAGGAAATGAAAGCTGAATTTCTGATCTATTGTCTTATATTTATATTTTGATCTCAAACCCAAATGTCTTCAGTGTATAGTAAAAACAAATTAGCCTTGCCGTTCCAGTACTATCTGAGGGGACTGTAATTTGTTGAGTCAGAACATTTATGCTCCACGTTGTTGAATATTTATCTTGTTGCACCATCGGGCCTGGTCAGTTAAGGTTACACAAATGTAATCATGGCAGATCTGGAGACTGAACATGATTCAATAATAAATATGCTTGAGTCAGAGATGATCTGTTGGAACTCTTGAGAAATAGGTTTACTGGAAAGTGCTCTGTTTGGCATTGCAGCTGTTCTTTTATTATCTCATCACTTATCAGAGCAGTCAGTGTATGATGGACTAAGCTGGATTCATGGTGCACAGTTGTTATTACTATTTTGCTACGCTGAGAGCATTAGACATGTTGGACATCAGTACTTACAAGAAAACAAGGGAACAGTTATGACAAAGTTGTTGATTTTAGACCTTATTTTATATAAACTAATGTGATCATATACAGAATTTATATTTGTTATTTATTATTCTTGTTGTCCATTTCTTTACACAGAGAAAGTTCTTCAAGGCAAAGATATATACAAGAATGAATATGAAAAGGCACTGATATTATTGAAAGATATGAAGAGCAAGTACAAGATGATCCACTTGAAATCAATGGAGCAAGCAGCACAAATTGAGAGCGACTATCATTAAAAGGAACAATGGGGGAAAAAATCTACTAAAATAAATCAAAAGTTTAATCAGGGATCCATAAAACCATTTCTTTGCCTTTTATGTGTATTTTGTCGGTCCAACAACTTCTTTTTTTTCAAATTCATTTATACCACAGCGCTGTTGAATTCTTGATCTGATAGATACACCTTGGTATCACAAGGTGTTGATTTATTTTCTGTAACAGCAGACAATAGTGACAGATGCAAAGCAAATCATTTTCTCTTAATGTGCTCTTTCTAATACATTATCTTGTCTATAGTAATAACTCCACATAAACAAATTAAAAAAATGTGTGTAATTGTTGATACTGTGATGTTTTCTGTGAGCAGACATTTATTTAACAGTTTTAGGAGGTCTCTAGTGTCAGTACTTCATAACACTTAGGTGTAAAGCTGTAACTTTATGTTTTACTCCATTGAAAAGTAGCTTTAAGTTTTCTGACAGAATATTCTTCAAAGCAGGCTGCTTTTCATTTTGTGGTTTGTTGATAACATGACAAGCTGCATTTTTTTTTTGTCTAATTAACTTCAAGAGAGAAGGAAAAAGACCCTGGTAACAGCAAAACTCTTATATATTTATAGCTGCTATAATGTGATAGCAGCAACTTGTTTCACAGATGTTCCACAACATCAAATGTAACTATAAATGGATAAAATGTATGATATGTCTTTATACAATGAATAAAACATTTTAATTGCTGGCAAACTGCTGTGGTATAAGCAGAATAAAACACTTCTGGATGTACTGTCATAGGAAAATAATCAACTTTAGGGTGGTAAAATTAACTCAACTTCACATCAGGTTGCATCACACCAAGTTATTGTTGATTGTTTTTCTATAACAGCATCCCCCCAAGTTTTTATTCTTTCTTACTGGTGGTTCTTGCAGTCATATTTCCATCTCTGACTTTTGAAATTTCAACACAAAGCTGCCACTTCTGTTCTGAAACCCACTGTAATGGAGAAATGATCTGTTCTTCTATCTATAATTATCTGTTCTGCTCTGTTCATCAAAGCTCTTCAACAAAGCTCTTTCATCTCTATTCTAATCACTGGAGTGCATTTATAGGCATGGCGCCTGCTCTGACTAAAAAAAATAAACATGTCTTCTTACTTTGTGTTTTGAGTGTTAAGTGTATAACCTCTGTTAGCTAATGTTTGTTGCATCAAGGAGAAGTGTTATGACTTGATCTGTCTCCAGCTTAATCAAGGGCTCAGCGAGCGCAAATACATTCAAAGACAAAAAAAGATGCCTAGATTTTGGCTAGTGAGAAAGTTTTTTCTTTTGAGGACACAGAAAAGTTGACTTGAGGCTATATATAAGATTTTGAACTTAATATAGACCAAAATAGGACATCTCTTTTCTTTAGCGCTCATTTTTGTTCTGATTTTATTATGTATTGGTTTGTGGGGTGTGAGAGAGGAACACCAAGCATAAAAAGTAAGGCAGACTATATTAGTGAGATATATGAGATTTTATATACAGTCATAGGATAAATAGGAACACCTTTACCACTCATACACCACTGGGTCTTTTTTGAGTCTTTAACTATCTACTGGTGAGCCCGTGCCAGTTGTAACTTCCTGTTCTTAGATTCCAGGAGAGGAACCCAATGTTGTTGTAGCCTATCCACCTCAAGGTTCAGAAAAGCATTCTGAGATGTTTCTGAGACGCTTTGTCGCTCATTGCTTTTCTGAACCATGAGTTGGATGGGCTACAACAACATTGGACAAAGCATTCTGAGATGCTTTTATGCTTAACACGTTTGTAAAGAGTTGATATCTGTGTTACCATAGCCTTCCTGTCAGCTTGAACCAGTCTTTGACTCTGACCTCTCTCATCGACAGGGTCTTTCCACCCACAGAACTGCTGCTCACTGAGTGGTTTTTGTTTGAGTGTTTGTTTGTTTGTTTGTTTTTCACCCTATTCTATAGAAACCCTACAGACTAACACAAAACAGCTTGGCACCAACACCCATGCCACAAAGTCTACTCACTTATATTGTACTCTTGTACTCTTTGCACTATTCTCACTGGATTCACTTTCTAACAGAACTGCGTACTGGTCGGCGCTGCACTGGGACTTCCTGTGCCCATTGTCTGTCCCAGTAGTCGTTGTACTGTCTTGTGCTGCCTGCACATGTTTGCACTTGTGCACTTTATGTATAAATTTATGTAGTCCCTTGTAGTTCTGTGTTGTGCCGTGTTCGTCTTATGTAGCACCTTGGTCCTGGAGAAACGTTTCACTCTGTACTAACTGGCTGTATATGGTTGAAATGACAGTAAACCCCACTTCACTTGACTTGACTTGACTTGACTTGACTTGACTTGGCTTGAAAGTCACTGAGATCACATTTCATCATTCTGATGTAGCTCAGTGGTTAAGACGTTGGACTCCTGATCAGAATGTTGTGTGATCAAACCTCAGCACTGCCACGCTCTCACTGCTGGGCCCTTGAGCGAGGCCCTCAGCTGTATAAATGAGGTACAATGTAAGCCACTCTGGATAAAGGTGACTGCCAAATGATGTGATATGATTTCAATCTATTGCATTTTCAATTGACTTATTAATCCATAGGACTCAAGTGAAATTAAAAATAGCAATTAAAATCATATTTTTAAGCAGATTTTCTTGATGCCTAGTTTAACCCATGGTACTTGTGTAAAGCAGGCTGTTTTCCTGTAGGGGGCGCTTTTCTATAAACCCTGGGAGTGTTGTCGGATTGCAGTAGTCTCTCCAGTAGTCACTGCTGTCGCAGTTACTGAGTGAAGAGAAAGAAGTTAAGGATATTGACTTTGCCTGTTGACTGGAATTAGCTGAGATTAGGAAGAGAAGAATGGCATACCTGAAGCAAGTCTTTCTTTTAGCTGCTATGCGCTGGTTTGTGTGGTGTGAGACAGAAGCAGCACAAAGCCGAAAAAGTAAGTGTCAGACGGTACATTAGGGAGAATGGTGAGATGTTACTCTCTGTGGGCTGCTTGTGAAACATCAGAGCTGGGGTTAAGTTTCAGAGTGTCATGAGGAATTGGCTCTTTCACTGTATTTATGTCGGAAATATTCCTGGCGACTTTATCAAGCTCTTTTTGTCACCTTATCATGAAAGGCGCACTTTTTTATTATGGTAATTATGATAAAAGTCATCACTGACGGGTAGGCTGTGGTCCTCAGTGCTGAATCGTCAGTGCTGAGTTTCAGTGCTATGTCTGAGCTGATTTTGTGTCTCGTGTGTGCAGTGTTGTGCACGTTTAAGGAGAAGACCTACAGCCCAGGAGACAGCTGGCATCCTTATCTAGAGCCGTTTGGCTTCATGTTCTGCATGCGCTGTTCTTGCACTGAAGTATGTACTGTACTCCCAATTAGCTGCACTGAATACTTCTTAAAATTGATATACTTTGTGAGTGTGTGTGTGTGTAAGTAAGATGGATTAGATTTGTCTCCATATTCTTTCTGTCTGTCTCTCATGCATCTCTGATCCTTCCAAGTCTGGTCATGTGAAATGTAACCCCATCAAATGCCCAGCTCTGCGCTGTGACAATCCAGTGACCGACTCACAACAGTGCTGCCCACGCTGTGCAGGTATACACACACACACACACACACACACACAAACAAACAAACAAAATCTATCTATCTATCTATCTATCTATCTAACTATCGATAGATAGATAGATAGATAGACTAATATCTGTTTAGCTATATAGATGTGAAACAAACTTTTAACATAAAATACAAGAGACAATGTATTATCAGATTACAAAAGAAGTATCTATCTATCTGCCTGTCTATCTATCTATGTACTGGTTAACTACCTATAGACAGACTATCTGTTTATCTATATAGATGTGTGAAACAAACTTTAATATAAAATACAGTCAGATTAGTAATAAAAGTGAAGATGACTTCATAACTTGTGGCATACTGCTCATTAATATCTATCTATCCATCGATCAATCGATAGATAGATAGACTGATATCCGTTTAGCTATATAGATGTGAAACAAACTTTTAACATAAAATACAAGAGACAATGTATTATCAGATTACAAAAAAAGTATCTATCTATCTATCTGTCTGTCTGTCTGGCTGGCTGGCTGTCTGGCTGTCATCTATCTATCTATCTATCTATCTATCTATTAGCTGGTTAACTCTTTATAGACAGACATATAGATAAATAGACAGACAGACAAATAAAATGCAAGAGACAATGTATAAAATTCAGATTACTAATAAAACTGAAGAAAATGCTGTAACTGCTCATTAATATCTATCTGTCTATCTGTGATAGACGGTTTTCAGCAATGCTGCCTGGATAAACAGTGAGACTCTCTTCATGTCGCGTGCAGCACAGACGCCATTAGGATTTTTATAGGAGTCGTCTGAATGCCTTTAATATTATTCATGTGACATGGTTAGTTTTATGTGACGCCTCATCTCAGCTGGCTCTGTCATTTTATGGTTCGTATCTCAGTAGTGACAAGTTATACTCACTGTGTGTACAAATGCTGCAACTCTGAACTGATTATCAGGCAGAGGAGGAAATTAATGAGCAGTACATTACAAGTTACAGAGTCTTCTTCACTTTTATTAGTAATCTGATTTTCTGCCTGTCTATCTGTCTCTAGATAGTTAACCAGTAAATGAATGGATGAATAGATAGATAGATCTTCATGTATCTATTAATGTTCTATGTACCGCTGTATCCTGGCACAGATGAGCAGAGGTCCCCTGCAGGTTTGAGGGCTCCCGTTAAAACCTGTCGTTACAATGGAACCACTTACCAAATGGGCGAGACGTTCACTAATCACGATCTGTTCCCATCCCGACAGTCCAACCAGTGTGTTATGTGCACATGCTCTGTGAGTGATTGCATGTTTTACAATGCTTTTTTCCCAACATTCCTTTTATGTATGTAAAACACATCCTTGCCTTTGCTTTTATATTTTAAAAACCAGACTGATTTTTTAAATGTTAAAACATAAAAGTTGTGACCCATCTGCAATACCATCAGTTACAACTGCAAGCATGCCATGATTATATTATCTCATTATCCCATTAATATAAGATTCTGTCTGGTACTTTGGTCAAAAATAAGTTAACTACATAAATCTCATGACTAGGGGATACCTGTGGTGTTATTATTATTGTTTTTTTTTAAGTTTTTGATGCAATATGTGAAGAACAAACCATTCTGTGCTGTTATAGGAAACTAATCCTATAATATTAACATAATTAAAATAATAATGATAATGTTATAGGAAAAAAGTGATGGGGCGGTCCAACGAAAAGTGGAATTTGTGTGACTGCCCTGATGTTGAATATTTTGTCTATAACAGCACCTCGCAAAGCATTTTATTCTTCTCATACCACAGCAGTTTGAATTTTTTTATTTCATAATATTTATGTTACATTTAACATATTTAACATATTAAATTTTAACATAAACATAAACATGTTACATTTAACATATTTAACATATGAAATTTAACATAAACATTAAATGTAACAAACAAGTTTTTTCCTTGTAATCACTTTCATTATCATTTTCATTATTCACCAGCTATAAACAGTCATTCCCACAGCAGCCTCCTTTTTCTCTCTCGCTCTTATTAAGTTAATAAGACAAAAAATGCAGCTTATCATATTACTGAGAAAGTGCGAAGTTGTCTGTCCTCAAGACTTTCCTCGGGGGAAACTTACAATTACAGCCTTACAATCTGACTGTTACAAAGCACTAGCACAGGAGGCTCCTTCCATAAATGTTAAATAAATCTCTCCTTACAGAAAAATTCACCATATCAAAAATTACATATGCTTTTTTTTTAATCCATTTATGTAGAGTGCCCACCATATAAGTCCCTATGTAAGTTGTTACTGTAGAAATTATAACTTATTAGGACGCGTGTTTGTAGCTCTTGTTGAGCTGTAGATTTGAATTGTTGGATGTAGTTTTCAGTACTTTAGAGTTTTGCTAGCTGGAATTGAAATTTTGATGCTCCAGCAGCTCTTTACACAGAGAGGGTTTATAATACTAAGATCAGGATGTAATACAGTAAAATGAGGATTAAATCAGTTTACTTTAGTGTGTCTATATTGTCACTTGTCTCTTTTTTCTTTCTTGGCCTTCGAGGGTGGAAATATTTTTTGTGCACTGAAAACCTGTCAGCCCATCACATGCTCTTCACCCATCTCTGTTCCAGATACATGCTGCTTTATTTGCAAAGGTGATCATTATTATGATTAAGTTGTGTTCATTTAATTCATATTAAACATGTCTTATTTATTGATTTTCTGTAAATTTGGCACATTAGTACTTGCAGTTTTCAAGCAGATTTAAGGAGGCAATGTGACTCTTGTTTCTCTGACATGATCAGAGGGTCCACCTGACAATTCATATGACGATGGAGGACAGCAACTGAACCGAGGAGTAGTACGTATTCTTCTTATTTACTAATAGTGCATCATTATTTATACGTCATAAATTATCCATAGTGTAGTATGTGTTGAGTTGATTCCAGGCCAATCAATTACCAGAAAAAATGGATATCAACCCCTATCATTTATCATTTAGCTATTAATCAGCTCTGCGTAGCCTGCTGCTCTGCTGTATCATTTCTCAGTGAAATTTAAGACTATACATACGTCACAGCGTGCATACAGTAGAGCAGGGGTCTTCAATCTTATCTACAAAGAGCCAGGTTGAGCCACACCTGATTTCACTTGTTTAATCAGTTCAGCTTAGTCTCCAATCAACTATCAAGTGTGCCTCCAATTTGGCTGACATGAAAACTTGCAGCCACACAAGGCTTTTGCAGATAAGATTGAAGAACCCTGCAGTAGAGAGTCAGCCTGAATGATTTTAAATATAAGAGATGAATGGATGGATGGATGGATGGTTGGGAATGAAAGCAAGAACAACCATAAAACAATGATTTTAGCTATGCAGTGGTGTAAAGATTTAAATGAGAGAATAAAAGTTCAAATTCTTGTGTCCAAAGAAGACACAAGAATTTCTTCAAAGAAATGTTTTGAACATTTTGAAGCACATTCAATTTTGTTAAATTTAGCTGTCCTGTGATGGGGAGACTCAGTTAGAAATTGGTCTAACTGATCAGTCATTTACAAAGACCCAACAGCTTCTCTTTTATCTCCTCAAACCGAAGAGGCATTCTGTGGATCAGTGCACTGGAGAGCAGGTGAAGAACCGGGCCACACGAGTCACACCGGCCGCACTTAGAGGCTCACCAAGAGGCCTTAACCTACAAACACTGCACCTTAAAGGAGCGGCTGATACCACAGTGAAGATCCTCTTACAGCGCAAACACCAGAGAGGTGAGCTCCACAAGATCTCTAGCTGAAACAGTAAGTAGGGTCTGCGGAGTCTAGGATTGCAGAACATAGAATATGTGTCTTTGACGTCATTAGTGGAAATGTGGACATGGTTTCTCAGCCAGGTAGCTAGCATTAGCTAACATTACATTCTGAGAAAACTTATGATTAAACTACATTTGAGGTCCAATTGCTTACTCTGAAATGCTTGATGGTTATGAGTTTAAGTTCATATATAGGCTTCAGTAGACATAATTAGTCACAAAGCAGCATTATGGAAATCTCTATGTAGATTTTAGATTTAGATCTCTTATGAGCAAGCAAGAGGAGACAGAGGCAAATAAAAACTCTAAAACAACATGAAGAAGAAACCTTGAGAAGAATCAGACTCAAAAGGGAACATACTGTATCTTTATTTACTGTATCATCATTACTCGTCTACAACTGTATGCTATAAAATTGAATAGTACTAAGTGCGAAAGGCTATTCAGTATGAGCAGACTATAAATAAGCATCCTGGGATGAGCGCAGGACAGTGGTTTATGATTACAGTAAGAGTTCTTAGGTACAAATCTCCATTATATATGTGAGATTATCCACTGAAGACAAAGTGAGTGAACCTTAAAGACGTGCCCTCATGAAAGACCCACATCAAGTTAGCTAACATTGTGGTCTTTTCAATTAGACTTATACGTGAATGTGCCGTTTTTGAAAAATACAAACATGCTGCAGAGCATACTGCAGTCAAAATATTTTTGGAGCCAATACTTTCTCACAGTTGTTTGTCTAAGCTTGCACGTACAGTGGGAAGACCTACTCCCATGGTGACGTGTGGCACCCTGTGCTGGGGAAAGTTCTGGAGTGCATCCTGTGCACCTGTAGAGATGGCCTTCAGGAGTGCAGACGCCTCACCTGCCCCAACCAGTACCCATGCAAACACCCCATTAAGATAGATGGAAAATGCTGTAAAGTTTGCCCAGGTAGCATAACACACCTTCAATTTATCGTCCATCTGCCACTTTCATGGTAAATCCTACAGTATATGTCCCTGGGTGTTTTACATATTGACATTTCTTTGTATTTTTTTTTCCATATCTGACAGAGAGTAAGACTGAGAACAATAGGACGGAGTGTTATCTGGGACAGGACAATAACAGTCTTCTGGTATATAAAGTTGAATCTTCATCTTCTGCTCATGTGGAAGACACGGTGCGAAAAATCGCCATTGAGAGACAAGGAGCCACTGAGGTTGAGGTGCAAGTATGGAAAACAGTAGACGGTAAAGAATATGAACACTTACCACTCCGACTAGCACAGTGTAGCTGAATGCTGTAATGCTATGGGGTCAGCCATAATGTACAACTTGGCACAATTTGATATCACTCTACCACCTAGCCACCGTCTCCCAGAGATTAAAGCCAGAATTGCAGATAAAAACTCTAAGTAATGTAGATTATAATATAGTTCCAATATATTTTTACATTTATCTGCTGTCTTACGATATTGTTTATTTAAAATTGAGATTATGAACCTTAGTGATGTAATTTGAAGCAATTATGTGAAGATTTGGACATGTACAGAACCAGAAAAGTTTTTGGCTGAGACAGACCCAGTTTCTGTTTGGTCATTTCTTGCCTCTTGTATCTGTATCGTGTTCTGATAGAATTTTAAAATGGGTCTCCATTCACTAAATCTGATTGCTGGATTACATGCTAGTACTCAAATTTGCTCCTCAAATGATGTTCCTCGGGTTTAGTTGTTTTATTAACAGCATCAAATATTTTCCTGCCGTTTTTGATATTCCTAACATTTGGAAAGGCACCAAGGTTAATGGAGCGTGTGCATCAGCTACTCGCAGGGGTTTTGGTATCAGTTGTGCCTTGGATAGACTGATGTATTTACATTTATAACGTGAAATGCATCTCAGACCTTGGGTGCATTTACACTTTTATTTCTGTGTGGATAGTCCAAGTGTAAAGAAGGTCATAGACTTATGTTACTGGTTAGCTACATTAACCTCGTAACTATAATGCAATAATAAAGGAGTAAATGAATACACCAAACATGTCTTACATGGCTAATTGACTAGAGGGAGAAATTGTGTACATTTCACTGAACTATTCCTTTAATAGTATTATTCGTTTGTAACTATTCCTTTACATAAATTAGAGACTACAGTAAAAACTAGAAGCTAAAGTAACCGATTTTTAATATTTCTAGGGGTACTGCATTTGATGGAAACTGGTGATGTTCAAAAAAAGGACCTTATAGAGCATCCAGAGAATTATATTCTACTGACTACGTTAGATGAGGGTGAGTTTTCGTCTGATTTTCCTCCGTTCTTCTTTATTATGTTAATGCTGTATTTGGTGTATTCATGTGTGAAAAAATGTCATGTACTTTGAAACATAATACAGATAAAGCTAAGAGATAAGAAATGGTTTACAAGGGGAATCATTTAAGTACATGCAGATGAACTGCATGTACAAGTACATAGTGAACGTGTATGAAACGTGTAATAAAGTGGAACATTTCGGGCTTATTCGGGGCACCTGCAGGTCAGGGCAGTAACAACAAACATTTTTTGCTTAAAATGTGAAGATCTAATGTTATTTCCTATTTATTTGGTTATTGTCTCAGTAAGCAAGCTTGTTGCAAAGCTTTGTCTTAGATTATT